>NW_026249820.1:0-64353 GCF_019703515.2 Myxocyprinus asiaticus
TTAGGAAAATGTAAAAATCCAAGGCCTGGGTCCAATAAAGGGCCCAGGCCTGGTTGTGCACAGTCCTTCCCTCAACTGACCACTAAGAGCCCACCCAAGAGCGGGAAAGGGACACAACTACAGCTGTTAGTATAATAAAATAAAATAAAATAAAATAAATACATCCCAAAGGGGGTATTATTGTAAGGGTACCCCAGGTTAGGTTTAGGAGCTGATGTGGGTATTGCTCTAAGGGTTATTAAGGTTAGGTTTAGGGGCTGGTAGGGTAACCAAGGTTAGGTTTAGGGGCTAGTGTGGGTATTATTCTAAGGGTAATTAAGGTTAGGTTTAGGGGTTGGTGTAGATGTGGTTGTAGAAAATAGAAATATGTGATCATTTAGACCACATTCAAAGGAAAGAAGGAGAATATAAAAGAAAAAAATATAATTGACTCATCAGAATTACATCTCATTAAGACCTCTCGGGTAGAGGGTATCCAAGCGTGTGATCCATGTCCTCTCAGCTCTAAGGCGGTCCTGTAATGACCAGAGGGGATTCGCTTGGAGTCCCGTCGCCCTGAGGGCCGCAAGACCGTGAACCAAAAAATGCTGAACCACATGTCTACGCTTCTCAATTTTGTGTACAATATTGTGGGCATGCTGGTAGATGCGGACACGTAGCTCATTTTTGGTTTGGCCCACATACTGTCTGCGGCATTTGAGACAAAAAATTAAATAGACACAATTACTTGTTCGGTGGGACAAAGGCTGTGGCAGTTGAAATATTTGTTTTGTAGATTTACTCATTACCCAACGTAAAGAAACAAAATATTTACATTTATCCCTTGGGCCTTTTGGTAAAGGTGAATATAATTTACTATGAACTAAAGTGTCCAAAAGATTTTTGTTGCGTTTGTAGGCCGCAATGGGCTTATGGTGTTGGAGATAAGGTGTGGGTGTGAGAAATTTAAGGAAGTTAGATTTTGACGCTAAATTGAGTTGAACACTTTGGCTAGAAAAATGTGTCACTAAAGGAATGATTTTGTTTCTGGGATGTGGATCTGTCGTAGGGAGCACTTTGGGTTGGTTAAAAGTTTTGAGCATCCTACGAAGGAATGATCTCGAGTAACCGCGTTGTTTTAAGGCAGAGAATAAAGTTTTGGTAGCAGAAAGGAAAAAAGTCTGTTCTGTGCAAATTCTGTGAAATCTCAACAATTGAGATTTCACAATCCCTTTGAATGTGTGTTTGGGGTGAAAACTGTGCTTATGAAGAAGTGAGTGTGTGTCGGTTTCCTTGAAATAAACTCTGAAGTCCAACCGACCCGTTTCCTGAAATTTAGGACCCTTATAGGAAACCACATCCAGAAAATTGACCTCTTGTAGATCAATCATAAACTTAATCTTAATGGAACTCTGATGTGTGTTTAAATGTTGTGTAAACGTCATAAATTCATCCTTGGAGTACGTCCAGACACCCCAGATATCATCCAGAAAACGAAAATATGCAAACGGTTTTAAAGGAAAGGAAGAGAGAGCCGATTCCTCCCAGTCGGCCATAAAGATGTTGGCATACGAGGGGGCAAATTTCTTCCCCATTGCCGTGCCTTTAATTTGTAGATAGAATTTCGAATCAAACTCAAAATCGTTTTTTGTTAAATTAATTTCCAATAACTTCAAAATATATTCATCCGGCCTTTTTGGGTCCGGGAATTTACTCATACATTTCTTAACAGCTTCCAAGCCGACTTTAGTCTCAATATTAGTATACAAACTGTCAATGTCAATGGTAAAAAGAAAAGCATTAGGAGGAATTTGTAAACGGCCAATTTTAGAAATAAAATCATAAGTGTCTTTTAGATAACTGGGGTGTTTCTGTGAAATGGGATTTAAAAAATACTCGATGTACTCAGCAACAAAATACGTTTCGCTATTGCAGTCAGACACAATAGGTCTGCCAGGGGGAATTTTAAACGGAACACTCCAATTTTTGGGTTCTTTATGTATTTTAGGTAATAAATAGAATCTCCTGGGTCTCGGCGGACCATTTCCCAGGAGATACTCTTTTTGGCGCCCACTAATAATTTTCTTTGAGTACATTTCTTCTAATATCTCTGAAATTAAATTAATAGTCTGTAAATAAATAGGTTTCTCCAACGGACGATAATGTTCAACAACTGTTAGTTGCCTCTGTCCCTCCCGAACATACTGGTCTCTATCTAAGATGACAACCGCATTCCCCTTATCTGCGGGCTTGATAACAATATTGTTGTTATTTTGAAGTTCACGTAACGCTTTCTTTTCTCCTCTGGACAAATTAGGTTCTGCTCTATGACCCCAGTGCAAATGGCGATACGCATAATTATCAGCCCTAATAATTTGGGCTATCTGTTTCGGGAGACTGGAGAGAGCCGGTGTCCAGTCAGAGCCATGCGTGAAAGGAAGTTTATGTTTTTGACTCTTCTTGCCCTCAAAAAATGTTTCTAATTTCAACCTACGATGGTAGGACTGCATGTCTTTTAACAATTCTTTTTTCTGAGTTTTAAGGCCTAAGGGGGTGGGAATGAAAGAGAGACCTTTCAAAAGAACAGAATTTTGCTCTGAAGTGAGCACAAACGACTCCGAAAGATTGATAATGAGCTTATGGGGTCCCATTGTTGGGCTGTCACTGGCTATAAGTTTAAATGGGTCGCCCAATGTGCTAACATGGCCTTAGCGGTCATTGACCTCCAGTGGATGCCGTCATCGTCCACTTGAAACTGAGCCGTTGGGAGCAACGGAATAAATTTCATGTTCTTTTTGATGTGTCCATTAATGTGTTCCAACATGAGTTGTTCTTCCATAGGAAGAGTCCTGGAAAAATTGATAAGAGGACAAAACAACTCTGTATCCGGCAAACGCTGTTTGACCGCTCTGTATGCCCTCTGCATTTCCGTAATTGCTGTCATTCTGTACCGTTGCCGTCTGTTGTTCAAACCAAATGACAGAATAATCTTTTCAGGCTTAACCTCAATGGTAGCCTTCTCTATGAGATTTCCAGCGTGTTGCCACTTGGCCCCTGGAAAGCTATCCACTTGTAAATCTGGGTACTGGAATGAGGGAAGCCTATGAAGATTGGAGTCGCCAATTATTACGAATCTCTTTCTCAGTGTTAAACTCCAATCGAATAACTTTCTACCCGTATTGACGTGCCTGATTGGACGACCAATCGAGCTGGGAGTCAAAGGGGCAGGGCTCAGAGCTCCAACAGAAGTTGTGTCCTCAAGCGGTGGTTGAGCCGCTAGGGGAGGATGTAGAATACAGCTAGGTTCTCCTCGTTCCACCACCTCAGTAGGTTTCTGTGGAAATTTTGTATTTGCTTCTCCTCTCAGTCTGCTTTCGACTGGGGAGGAATGTTGAGAAACACTGTGTTCAACACGTACCACCTTCACAATAGGTTCCAAGGGGACCCTCGGATTCGGAGATGGTTCATATTCTTCGAGAAAATGTGAGAGTGGAGAACGAATTCTGTTGGAATCTCCTGAGTGTTCAGAAAACAACACTGCGCTAGAGTGTTGAGAAGAGTCAGAAGTAGCGGCACAGCGTTGTGCGGGGGGTAAAGGAGAATCAATTCAATTCTCTTCCCCCAAATTAACTAACTCCCGAGGTGACCCATCCCGCCGTGGAGTGGACACTACATCACATTCACTCTGGTGATGTGTGTCCCTCACAAGGATGAGCTGGTCACCTTCAAGAGCCTCGGACTGGTGTGTATGCGTTTTCCTAATCCTTTGTTTTTGTGGTGACATCGCTCGAGCCTGTATGGGCTGGAGCGCTGGTTGCGGTCCCACGGGAGACAATTCCCTTTCAAAAGACCAGTCTCTCCGATTTGGAGGAGACTTTGACACCCCCTTCCACCAAAAGAGATGGTGAGGTTTGGACTTCAATGTGGTGTGCCCCCGCTTTCGGGCGGACCACAACTAGAGGGGTACTAACCAATGGCAGTGGAGCTGGTGCTGTTCGTGCTAGTAGTTGTGAGCCAGAGACTGCCACTTCCGCAAATGTGCGAGGTCGTGGGGACTCTGACACTTGCTCTTCAGCTATGACCAATGGTATTGCATTGGAATTCGCTTCTGATAGTTCAGCTGTAATGAAAGCCTCTGCTTGTTCAATAGTCTCAGGACTCACCCTTCCCCGAAAATTACGATCAGCCCAATTAGACGCTACTTCAAACGCCTTTGGCCAATCGGCCTGGTCCGTTTGTTCCCGGATGGCTTTAATCGTTTCGTCTATCAACGTCTCATAGTGCTGTTCTAAAATGAGCTGTGTGGTAAAAGACCAATTTTTAGCGTTACCCTCTAGCATTTGACGCACCTGATCGTTAGGAGACGCGGGGTTGACGGCCTCAATCAAAATGCCAGTCAACCTTTGAAAAGTAATCGGTTGGTTATCTTGAATCTTTGTAGTGACTTTCCCCAAATGGTGAACTAAACGGATCAAATCATACATGCGTTTGATTGTTGCTTTAAGCTTAGGGGGTGCAGGAATGTGTGTGGTGCTACGTAACAATCGTTGTTTTAAATTGTTAAACTTTCCCCCTCCAACCTCCCTTTCTTGGGGGAAATGGCGTGCAAATCTGTCCCTTTCAAAAGTGCGTGGGTGAGTTCCTCTGTCCAGAGAAACTTCAACATCACGGAAACGTCCCCCGTGATTCACAAAAGAAACAGATTTTATTCTGCGAGCAGAGGAAGAATGAGAAGGAAAAGTATTGGAAGTTGCTCGGTTCCTGAGATTTTGAGTAGAAACTGAATCAAACTCAGAAGGGTCATTATATTGCTGAGGAACATCCTCCTCAGAAAGAGCATCTTGCTCAACAAAAAATTCACGCTCTGCGTGGTTCTCAATTTCAGCATCAACATTAGACGCAGTGGCAAACTGTGTGCGCTTTGCTCTATTGCGTTGACGCTTTATTTGGTGTCTATTGGGAGGTCTGTATGGACCTACAACCTCATAGTGCTGATCAGGGTGGAAAGTAGAGACTGAACGAGAAGAACCAAGCCTGGCACTTTCTCGGGACACTGGTACTCGACCTGGACGGGAATACTCATGTTGCCAATTCAAATCTCTGTATTGTGTATTCATAAACTCACGTGCACGAAAACGTGCATTTGTTTGTTTGTTAAACAATTTGTTGTCACGTCTTGCACGTAAACGTGCATTTGTATTCTTTTCTTGGTCGTGTGAGTCATAATTAAACTCATTTGCACGAAAACGTGCAGTTGTATTCTTCATTGAAGCATCAAATCTGTAGTTTGGTGATGTATCAGTGAGTCTAATACGAGGACGCGGCGCCAAACGCTGTCTCTCGCGCCTCGAAAAAACATCCATCCTAAACGCACACCAAACTCAGCAAAAAACTCCAAAAACAAAACAAACTGTACCGTTCAAGTCTTGTGCGACGTTTCGGTACTAAACTGTACCTTCCTCAGGCTGACTTGAACGAAATTAAATCACAAAACTGACTAAAAATGTCCAAAAGATCACTTTATATGCGCAGACAATTCGCTGAGCATCCGAATCACGCGGCGCGCTGTCCTCAAATGCGTGCTGTGTGCATGAGCCTGCAGCGCGCTCTCTCTATGTGTGTGTGTGTGTGTGTGTGTATGTGTGCGACCCTGTTATAAAATCAGAACAATTAAGCTCAATTATATACAAACTGTGTGAATAAACAAAGCGAAATGAAGGAATATTCTTTACATTTGTGAAAACAAATGGAATTCAAGCCCAAATTAGTATAAAATAAAATATTAAAGATGATATTCACTAATTGTGTGATTCTGTCGGGTCAATAGTGACGCACCAACATAAGCCATATATGGAGTAGAATTCTCCTCCCGTGTATCAAAAATACTCAAAGAACCTTTGATGTCAAATTAAACAAACGAACCGATCATCACATGAACATTCAAATAACCAGTCCAGCGATGAGCAATCAAGATCTTTTTTCCTAAATCTCCTGTAATAAACTGTGTTTGTGTATATTGAATTTGTAAACTAACAAAAAAAGGTTTTTTGAAAAAAGTTATGAAGATGAAGAAATTATCAATGTAAATGAGTATATATGAATCATGTATATTTATTTATAAGTAAAAGGTATCTCTATTCCTAAAATAAATTTTGAAATCACACAAATGTATGTTTGTGTATATAAATTATGTATGTGATTTGTGTGTGTACATATAAGAGAGTGTGTGTGTGTGTGTGTATATATATGTACGTGTGTGTGTGTGTGCAAATAAACACACAGAGAGAGACACACACTTAATTATGGGAATAAGTAAAACTGGAAATACCCAACCCAATCCAAACCATACAATAAAATTGTTGAAGGGAATAAAATAAAAACCGAAAAAAAACTGTGCCATGACCCAATCCCAACCCCGAGCAGGCCCAAAGCTCAGAGAGGGAGGCACGGGCTGGATTAGGAAAATGTAAAATCCAAGGCCTGGGTCCAATAAAGGGCCCAGGCCTGGTTGTGCACAGTCCTTCCCTCAACTGACCACTAAGAGCCCACCCAAGAGCGGGAAAGGGACACAACTACAGCTGTTAGTATAATAAAATAAAATAAAATAAAATAAATACATCCCAAAGGGGGTATTATTGTAAGGGTACCCCAGGTTAGGTTTAGGAGCTGATGTGGGTATTGCTCTAAGGGTTATTAAGGTTAGGTTTAGGGGCTGGTAGGGTAACCAAGGTTAGGTTTAGGGGCTAGTGTGGGTATTATTCTAAGGGTAATTAAGGTTAGGTTTAGGGGTTGGTGTAGATGTGGTTGTAGAAAATAGAAATATGTGATCATTTAGACCACATTCAAAGGAAAGAAGGAGAATATAAAAGAAAAAAAATATAATTGACTCATCAGAATTACATCTCATTAAGACCTCTCGGGTAGAGGGTATCCAAGCGTGTGATCCATGTCCTCTCAGCTCTAAGGCGGTCCTGTAATGACCAGAGGGGATTCGCTTGGAGTCCCGTCGCCCTGAGGGCCGCAAGACCGTGAACCAAAAAATGCTGAACCACATGTCTACGCTTCTCAATTTTGTGTACAATATTGTGGGCATGCTGGTAGATGCGGACACGTAGCTCATTTTTGGTTTGGCCCACATACTGTCTGCGGCATTTGAGACAAAAATTAAATAGACACAATTACTTGTTCGGTGGGACAAAGGCTGTGGCAGTTGAAATATTTGTTTTGTAGATTTACTCATTACCCAACGTAAAGAAACAAAATATTTACATTTATCCCTTGGGCCTTTTGGTAAAGGTGAATATAATTTACTATGAACTAAAGTGTCCAAAAGATTTTTGTTGCGTTTGTAGGCCGCAATGGGCTTATGGTGTTGGAGATAAGGTGTGGGTGTGAGAAATTTAAGGAAGTTAGATTTTGACGCTAAATTGAGTTGAACACTTTGGCTAGAAAAATGTGTCACTAAAGGAATGATTTTGTTTCTGGGATGTGGATCTGTCGTAGGGAGCACTTTGGGTTGGTTAAAAGTTTTGAGCATCCTACGAAGGAATGATCTCGAGTAACCGCGTTGTTTTAAGGCAGAGAATAAAGTTTTGGTAGCAGAAAGGAAAAAAGTCTGTTCTGTGCAAATTCTGTGAAATCTCAACAATTGAGATTTCACAATCCCTTTGAATGTGTGTTTGGGGTGAAAACTGTGCTTATGAAGAAGTGAGTGTGTGTCGGTTTCCTTGAAATAAACTCTGAAGTCCAACCGACCCGTTTCCTGAAATTTAGGACCCTTATAGGAAACCACATCCAGAAAATTGACCTCTTGTAGATCAATCATAAACTTAATCTTAATGGAACTCTGATGTGTGTTTAAATGTTGTGTAAACGTCATAAATTCATCCTTGGAGTACGTCCAGACACCCCAGATATCATCCAGAAAACGAAAATATGCAAACGGTTTTAAAGGAAAGGAAGAGAGAGCCGATTCCTCCCAGTCGGCCATAAAGATGTTGGCATACGAGGGGGCAAATTTCTTCCCCATTGCCGTGCCTTTAATTTGTAGATAGAATTTCGAATCAAACTCAAAATCGTTTTTTGTTAAATTAATTTCCAATAACTTCAAAATATATTCATCCGGCCTTTTTGGGTCCGGGAATTTACTCATACATTTCTTAACAGCTTCCAAGCCGACTTTAGTCTCAATATTAGTATACAAACTGTCAATGTCAATGGTAAAAAGAAAAGCATTAGGAGGAATTTGTAAACGGCCAATTTTAGAAATAAAATCATAAGTGTCTTTTAGATAACTGGGGTGTTTCTGTGAAATGGGATTTAAAAAATACTCGATGTACTCAGCAACAAAATACGTTTCGCTATTGCAGTCAGACACAATAGGTCTGCCAGGGGGAATTTTAAACGGAACACTCCAATTTTTGGGTTCTTTATGTATTTTAGGTAATAAATAGAATCTCCTGGGTCTCGGCGGACCATTTCCCAGGAGATACTCTTTTTGGCGCCCACTAATAATTTTCTTTGAGTACATTTCTTCTAATATCTCTGAAATTAAATTAATAGTCTGTAAATAAATAGGTTTCTCCAACGGACGATAATGTTCAACAACTGTTAGTTGCCTCTGTCCCTCCCGAACATACTGGTCTCTATCTAAGATGACAACCGCATTCCCCTTATCTGCGGGCTTGATAACAATATTGTTGTTATTTTGAAGTTCACGTAACGCTTTCTTTTCTCCTCTGGACAAATTAGGTTCAGCTCTATGACCCCAGTGCAAATGGCGATACGCATAATTATCAGCCCTAATAATTTGGGCTATCTGTTTCGGGAGACTGGAGAGAGCCGGTGTCCAGTCAGAGCCATGCGTGAAAGGAAGTTTATGTTTTTGACTCTTCTTGCCCTCAAAAAATGTTTCTAATTTCAACCTACGATGGTAGGACTGCATGTCTTTTAACAATTCTTTTTTCTGAGTTTTAAGGCCTAAGGGGGTGGGAATGAAAGAGAGACCTTTCAAAAGAACAGAATTTTGCTCTGAAGTGAGCACAAACGACTCCGAAAGATTGATAATGAGCTTATGGGGTCCCATTGTTGGGCTGTCACTGGCTATAAGTTTAAATGGGTCGCCCAATGTGCTAACATGGCCTTAGCGGTCATTGACCTCCAGTGGATGCCGTCATCGTCCACTTGAAACTGAGCCGTTGGGAGCAACGGAATAAATTTCATGTTCTTTTTGATGTGTCCATTAATGTGTTCCAACATGAGTTGTTCTTCCATAGGAAGAGTCCTGGAAAAATTGATAAGAGGACAAAACAACTCTGTATCCGGCAAACGCTGTTTGACCGCTCTGTATGCCCTCTGCATTTCCGTAATTGCTGTCATTCTGTACCGTTGCCGTCTGTTGTTCAAACCAAATGACAGAATAATCTTTTCAGGCTTAACCTCAATGGTAGCCTTCTCTATGAGATTTCCAGCGTGTTGCCACTTGGCCCCTGGAAAGCTATCCACTTGTAAATCTGGGTACTGGAATGAGGGAAGCCTATGAAGATTGGAGTCGCCAATTATTACGAATCTCTTTCTCAGTGTTAAACTCCAATCGAATAACTTTCTACCCGTATTGACGTGCCTGATTGGACGACCAATCGAGCTGGGAGTCAAAGGGGCAGGGCTCAGAGCTCCAACAGAAGTTGTGTCCTCAAGCGGTGGTTGAGCCGCTAGGGGAGGGATGTAGAATACAGCTAGGTTCTCCTCGTTCCACCACCTCAGTAGGTTTCTGTGGAAATTTTGTATTTGCTTCTCCTCTCAGTCTGCTTTCGACTGGGGAGGAATGTTGAGAAACACTGTGTTCAACACGTACCACCTTCACAATAGGTTCCAAGGGGACCCTCGGATTCGGAGATGGTTCATATTCTTCGAGAAAATGTGAGAGTGGAGAACGAATTCTGTTGGAATCTCCTGAGTGTTCAGAAAACAACACTGCGCTAGAGTGTTGAGAAGAGTCAGAAGTAGCGGCACAGCGTTGTGCGGGGGGTAAAGGAGAATCAATTCAATTCTCTTCCCCCAAATTAACTAACTCCCGAGGTGACCCATCCCGCCGTGGAGTGGACACTACATCACATTCACTCTGGTGATGTGTGTCCCTCACAAGGATGAGCTGGTCACCTTCAAGAGCCTCGGACTGGTGTGTATGCGTTTTCCTAATCCTTTGTTTTTGTGGTGACATCGCTCGAGCCTGTATGGGCTGGAGCGCTGGTTGCGGTCCCACGGGAGACAATTCCCTTTCAAAAGACCAGTCTCTCCGATTTGGAGGAGACTTTGACACCCCCTTCCACCAAAAGAGATGGTGAGGTTTGGACTTCAATGTGGTGTGCCCCCGCTTTCGGGCGGACCACAACTAGAGGGGTACTAACCAATGGCAGTGGAGCTGGTGCTGTTCGTGCTAGTAGTTGTGAGCCAGAGACTGCCACTTCCGCAAATGTGCGAGGTCGTGGGGACTCTGACACTTGCTCTTCAGCTATGACCAATGGTATTGCATTGGAATTCGCTTCTGATAGTTCAGCTGTAATGAAAGCCTCTGCTTGTTCAATAGTCTCAGGACTCACCCTTCCCCGAAAATTACGATCAGCCCAATTAGACGCTACTTCAAACGCCTTTGGCCAATCGGCTTGGTCCGTTTGTTCCCGGATGGCTTTAATCGTTTCGTCTATCAACGTCTCATAGTGCTGTTCTAAAATGAGCTGTGTGGTAAAAGACCAATTTTTAGCGTTACCCTCTAGCATTTGACGCACCTGATCGTTAGGAGACGCGGGGTTGACGGCCTCAATCAAAATGCCAGTCAACCTTTGAAAAGTAATCGGTTGGTTATCTTGAATCTTTGTAGTGACTTTCCCCAAATGGTGAACTAAACGGATCAAATCATACATGCGTTTGATTGTTGCTTTAAGCTTAGGGGGTGCAGGAATGTGTGTGGTGCTACGTAACAATCGTTGTTTTAAATTGTTAAACTTTCCCCCTCCAACCTCCCTTTCTTGGGGGAAATGGCGTGCAAATCTGTCCCTTTCAAAAGTGCGTGGGTGAGTTCCTCTGTCCAGAGAAACTTCAACATCACGGAAACGTCCCCCGTGATTCACAAAAGAAACAGATTTTATTCTGCGAGCAGAGGAAGAATGAGAAGGAAAAGTATTGGAAGTTGCTCGGTTCCTGAGATTTTGAGTAGAAACTGAATCAAACTCAGAAGGGTCATTATATTGCTGAGGAACATCCTCCTCAGAAAGAGCATCTTGCTCAACAAAAAATTCACGCTCTGCGTGGTTCTCAATTTCAGCATCAACATTAGACGCAGTGGCAAACTGTGTGCGCTTTGCTCTATTGCGTTGACGCTTTATTTGGTGTCTATTGGGAGGTCTGTATGGACCTACAACCTCAGAGTGCTGATCAGGGTGGAAAGTAGAGACTGAACGAGAAGAACCAAGCCTGGCACTTTCTCGGGACACTGGTACTCGACCTGGACGGGAATACTCATGTTGCCAATTCAAATCTCTGTATTGTGTATTCATAAACTCACGTGCACGAAAACGTGCATTTGTTTGTTTGTTAAACAATTTGTTGTCACGTCTTGCACGTAAACGTGCATTTGTATTCTTTTCTTGGTCGTGTGAGTCATAATTAAACTCATTTGCACGAAAACGTGCAGTTGTATTCTTCATTGAAGCATCAAATCTGTAGTTTGGTGATGTATCAGTGAGTCTAATACGAGGACGCGGCGCCAAACGCTGTCTCTCGCGCCTCGAAAAAACATCCATCCTAAACGCACACCAAACTCAGCAAAAAACTCCAAAAACAAAACAAACTGTACCGTTCAAGTCTTGTGCGACGTTTCGGTACTAAACTGTACCTTCCTCAGGCTGACTTGAACGAAATTAAATCACAAAACTGACTAAAAATGTCCAAAAGATCACTTTATATGCGCAGACAATTCGCTGAGCATCCGAATCACGCGGCGCGCTGTCCTCAAATGCGTGCTGTGTGCATGAGCCTGCAGCGCGCTCTCTCTATGTGTGTGTGTGTGTGTGTATGTGTGCGACACTGTTATAAAATCAGAACAATTAAGCTCAATTATATACAAACTGTGTGAATAAACAAAGCGAAATGAAGGAATATTCTTTACATTTGTGAAAACAAATGGAATTCAAGCCCAAATTAGTATAAAATAAAATATTAAAGATGATATTCACTAATTGTGTGATTCTGTCGGGTCAATAGTGACGCACCAACATAAGCCATATATGGAGTAGAATTCTCCTCCCGTGTATCAAAAACACTCAAAGAACCTTTGATGTCAAATTAAACAAACGAACCGATCATCACATGAACATTCAAATAACCAGTCCAGCGATGAGCAATCAAGATCTTTTTTCCTAAATCTCCTGTAATAAACTGTGTTTGTGTATATTGAATTTGTAAACTAACAAAAAAAAGGTTTTTTTGAAAAAAGTTATGAAGATGAAGAAATTATCAATGTAAATGAGTATATATGAATCATGTATATTTATTTATAAGTAAAAGGTATCTCTATTCCTAAAATAAATTTTGAAATCACACAAATGTATGTTTGTGTATATAAATTATGTATGTGATTTGTGTGTGTACATATAAGAGAGTGTGTGTGTGTGTGTGTATATATATGTACGTGTGTGTGTGTGTGCAAATAAACACACAGAGAGAGACACACACTTAATTATGGGAATAAGTAAAACTGGAAATACCCAACCCAATCCAAACCATACAATAAAATTGTTGAAGGGAATAAAATAAAAACCGAAAAAAAACTGTGCCATGACCCAATCCCAACCCCGAGCAGGCCCAAAGCTCAGAGAGGGAGGCACGGGCTGGATTAGGAAAATGTAAAAATCCAAGGCCTGGGTCCAATAAAGGGCCCAGGCCTGGTTGTGCACAGTCCTTCCCTCAACTGACCACTAAGAGCCCACCCAAGAGCGGGAAAGGGACACAACTACAGCTGTTAGTATAATAAAATAAAATAAAATAAAATAAATACATCCCAAAGGGGGGTATTATTGTAAGGGTACCCCAGGTTAGGTTTAGGAGCTGATGTGGGTATTGCTCTAAGGGTTATTAAGGTTAGGTTTAGGGGCTGGTAGGGTAACCAAGGTTAGGTTTAGGGGCTAGTGTGGGTATTATTCTAAGGGTAATTAAGGTTAGGTTTAGGGGTTGGTGTAGATGTGGTTGTAGAAAATAGAAATATGTGATCATTTAGACCACATTCAAAGGAAAGAAGGAGAATATAAAAGAAAAAAAAATATAATTGACTCATCAGAATTACATCTCATTAAGACCTCTCGGGTAGAGGGTATCCAAGCGTGTGATCCATGTCCTCTCAGCTCTAAGGCGGTCCTGTAATGACCAGAGGGGATTCGCTTGGAGTCCCGTCGCCCTGAGGGCCGCAAGACCGTGAACCAAAAAATGCTGAACCACATGTCTACGCTTCTCAATTTTGTGTACAATATTGTGGGCATGCTGGTAGATGCGGACACGTAGCTCATTTTTGGTTTGGCCCACATACTGTCTGCGGCATTTGAGACAAAAAATTAAATAGACACAATTACTTGTTCGGTGGGACAAAGGCTGTGGCAGTTGAAATATTTGTTTTGTAGATTTACTCATTACCCAACGTAAAGAAACAAAATATTTACATTTATCCCTTGGGCCTTTTGGTAAAGGTGAATATAATTTACTATGAACTAAAGTGTCCAAAAGATTTTTGTTGCGTTTGTAGGCCGCAATGGGCTTATGGTGTTGGAGATAAGGTGTGGGTGTGAGAAATTTAAGGAAGTTAGATTTTGACGCTAAATTGAGTTGAACACTTTGGCTAGAAAAATGTGTCACTAAAGGAATGATTTTGTTTCTGGGATGTGGATCTGTCGTAGGGAGCACTTTGGGTTGGTTAAAAGTTTTGAGCATCCTACGAAGGAATGATCTCGAGTAACCGCGTTGTTTTAAGGCAGAGAATAAAGTTTTGGTAGCAGAAAGGAAAAAAGTCTGTTCTGTGCAAATTCTGTGAAATCTCAACAATTGAGATTTCACAATCCCTTTGAATGTGTGTTTGGGGTGAAAACTGTGCTTATGAAGAAGTGAGTGTGTGTCGGTTTCCTTGAAATAAACTCTGAAGTCCAACCGACCCGTTTCCTGAAATTTAGGACCCTTATAGGAAACCACATCCAGAAAATTGACCTCTTGTAGATCAATCATAAACTTAATCTTAATGGAACTCTGATGTGTGTTTAAATGTTGTGTAAACGTCATAAATTCATCCTTGGAGTACGTCCAGACACCCCAGATATCATCCAGAAAACGAAAATATGCAAACGGTTTTAAAGGAAAGGAAGAGAGAGCCGATTCCTCCCAGTCGGCCATAAAGATGTTGGCATACGAGGGGGCAAATTTCTTCCCCATTGCCGTGCCTTTAATTTGTAGATAGAATTTCGAATCAAACTCAAAATCGTTTTTTGTTAAATTAATTTCCAATAACTTCAAAATATATTCATCCGGCCTTTTTGGGTCCGGGAATTTACTCATACATTTCTTAACAGCTTCCAAGCCGACTTTAGTCTCAATATTAGTATACAAACTGTCAATGTCAATGGTAAAAAGAAAAGCATTAGGAGGAATTTGTAAACGGCCAATTTTAGAAATAAAATCATAAGTGTCTTTTAGATAACTGGGGTGTTTCTGTGAAATGGGATTTAAAAAATACTCGATGTACTCAGCAACAAAATACGTTTCGCTATTGCAGTCAGACACAATAGGTCTGCCAGGGGGAATTTTAAACGGAACACTCCAATTTTTGGGTTCTTTATGTATTTTAGGTAATAAATAGAATCTCCTGGGTCTCGGCGGACCATTTCCCAGGAGATACTCTTTTTGGCGCCCACTAATAATTTTCTTTGAGTACATTTCTTCTAATATCTCTGAAATTAAATTAATAGTCTGTAAATAAATAGGTTTCTCCAACGGACGATAATGTTCAACAACTGTTAGTTGCCTCTGTCCCTCCCGAACATACTGGTCTCTATCTAAGATGACAACCGCATTCCCCTTATCTGCGGGCTTGATAACAATATTGTTGTTATTTTGAAGTTCACGTAACGCTTTCTTTTCTCCTCTGGACAAATTAGGTTCTGCTCTATGACCCCAGTGCAAATGGCGATACGCATAATTATCAGCCCTAATAATTTGGGCTATCTGTTTCGGGAGACTGGAGAGAGCCGGTGTCCAGTCAGAGCCATGCGTGAAAGGAAGTTTATGTTTTTGACTCTTCTTGCCCTCAAAAAATGTTTCTAATTTCAACCTACGATGGTAGGACTGCATGTCTTTTAACAATTCTTTTTTCTGAGTTTTAAGGCCTAAGGGGGTGGGAATGAAAGAGAGACCTTTCAAAAGAACAGAATTTTGCTCTGAAGTGAGCACAAACGACTCCGAAAGATTGATAATGAGCTTATGGGGTCCCATTGTTGGGCTGTCACTGGCTATAAGTTTAAATGGGTCGCCCAATGTGCTAACATGGCCTTAGCGGTCATTGACCTCCAGTGGATGCCGTCATCGTCCACTTGAAACTGAGCCGTTGGGAGCAACGGAATAAATTTCATGTTCTTTTTGATGTGTCCATTAATGTGTTCCAACATGAGTTGTTCTTCCATAGGAAGAGTCCTGGAAAAATTGATAAGAGGACAAAACAACTCTGTATCCGGCAAACGCTGTTTGACCGCTCTGTATGCCCTCTGCATTTCCGTAATTGCTGTCATTCTGTACCGTTGCCGTCTGTTGTTCAAACCAAATGACAGAATAATCTTTTCAGGCTTAACCTCAATGGTAGCCTTCTCTATGAGATTTCCAGCGTGTTGCCACTTGGCCCCTGGAAAGCTATCCACTTGTAAATCTGGGTACTGGAATGAGGGAAGCCTATGAAGATTGGAGTCGCCAATTATTACGAATCTCTTTCTCAGTGTTAAACTCCAATCGAATAACTTTCTACCCGTATTGACGTGCCTGATTGGACGACCAATCGAGCTGGGAGTCAAAGGGGCAGGGCTCAGAGCTCCAACAGAAGTTGTGTCCTCAAGCGGTGGTTGAGCCGCTAGGGGAGGATGTAGAATACAGCTAGGTTCTCCTCGTTCCACCACCTCAGTAGGTTTCTGTGGAAATTTTGTATTTGCTTCTCCTCTCAGTCTGCTTTCGACTGGGGAGGAATGTTGAGAAACACTGTGTTCAACACGTACCACCTTCACAATAGGTTCCAAGGGGACCCTCGGATTCGGAGATGGTTCATATTCTTCGAGAAAATGTGAGAGTGGAGAACGAATTCTGTTGGAATCTCCTGAGTGTTCAGAAAACAACACTGCGCTAGAGTGTTGAGAAGAGTCAGAAGTAGCGGCACAGCGTTGTGCGGGGGGTAAAGGAGAATCAATTCAATTCTCTTCCCCCAAATTAACTAACTCCCGAGGTGACCCATCCCGCCGTGGAGTGGACACTACATCACATTCACTCTGGTGATGTGTGTCCCTCACAAGGATGAGCTGGTCACCTTCAAGAGCCTCGGACTGGTGTGTATGCGTTTTCCTAATCCTTTGTTTTTGTGGTGACATCGCTCGAGCCTGTATGGGCTGGAGCGCTGGTTGCGGTCCCACGGGAGACAATTCCCTTTCAAAAGACCAGTCTCTCCGATTTGGAGGAGACTTTGACACCCCCTCCACCAAAAGAGATGGTGAGGTTTGGACTTCAATGTGGTGTGCCCCCGCTTTCGGGCGGACCACAACTAGAGGGGTACTAACCAATGGCAGTGGAGCTGGTGCTGTTCGTGCTAGTAGTTGTGAGCCAGAGACTGCCACTTCCGCAAATGTGCGAGGTCGTGGGGACTCTGACACTTGCTCTTCAGCTATGACCAATGGTATTGCATTGGAATTCGCTTCTGATAGTTCAGCTGTAATGAAAGCCTCTGCTTGTTCAATAGTCTCAGGACTCACCCTTCCCCGAAAATTACGATCAGCCCAATTAGACGCTACTTCAAACGCCTTTGGCCAATCGGCTTGGTCCGTTTGTTCCCGGATGGCTTTAATCGTTTCGTCTATCAACGTCTCATAGTGCTGTTCTAAAATGAGCTGTGTGGTAAAAGACCAATTTTTAGCGTTACCCTCTAGCATTTGACGCACCTGATCGTTAGGAGACGCGGGGTTGACGGCCTCAATCAAAATGCCAGTCAACCTTTGAAAAGTAATCGGTTGGTTATCTTGAATCTTTGTAGTGACTTTCCCCAAATGGTGAACTAAACGGATCAAATCATACATGCGTTTGATTGTTGCTTTAAGCTTAGGGGGTGCAGGAATGTGTGTGGTGCTACGTAACAATCGTTGTTTTAAATTGTTAAACTTTCCCCCTCCAACCTCCCTTTCTTGGGGGAAATGGCGTGCAAATCTGTCCCTTTCAAAAGTGCGTGGGTGAGTTCCTCTGTCCAGAGAAACTTCAACATCACGGAAACGTCCCCGTGATTCACAAAAGAAACAGATTTTATTCTGCGAGCAGAGGAAGAATGAGAAGGAAAAGTATTGGAAGTTGCTCGGTTCCTGAGATTTTGAGTAGAAACTGAATCAAACTCAGAAGGGTCATTATATTGCTGAGGAACATCCTCCTCAGAAAGAGCATCTTGCTCAACAAAAAATTCACGCTCTGCGTGGTTCTCAATTTCAGCATCAACATTAGACGCAGTGGCAAACTGTGTGCGCTTTGCTCTATTGCGTTGACGCTTTATTTGGTGTCTATTGGGAGGTCTGTATGGACCTACAACCTCAGAGTGCTGATCAGGGTGGAAAGTAGAGACTGAACGAGAAGAACCAAGCCTGGCACTTTCTCGGGACACTGGTACTCGACCTGGACGGGAATACTCATGTTGCCAATTCAAATCTCTGTATTGTGTATTCATAAACTCACGTGCACGAAAACGTGCATTTGTTTGTTTGTTAAACAATTTGTTGTCACGTCTTGCACGTAAACGTGCATTTGTATTCTTTTCTTGGTCGTGTGAGTCATAATTAAACTCATTTGCACGAAAACGTGCAGTTGTATTCTTCATTGAAGCATCAAATCTGTAGTTTGGTGATGTATCAGTGAGTCTAATACGAGGACGCGGCGCCAAACGCTGTCTCTCGCGCCTCGAAAAAAACATCCATCCTAAACGCACACCAAACTCAGCAAAAAACTCCAAAAACAAAACAAACTGTACCGTTCAAGTCTTGTGCGACGTTTCGGTACTAAACTGTACCTTCCTCAGGCTGACTTGAACGAAATTAAATCACAAAACTGACTAAAAATGTCCAAAAGATCACTTTATATGCGCAGACAATTCGCTGAGCATCCGAATCACGCGGCGCGCTGTCCTCAAATGCGTGCTGTGTGCATGAGCCTGCAGCGCGCTCTCTCTATGTGTGTGTGTGTGTGTGTGTATGTGTGCGACGCTGTTATAAAATCAGAACAATTAAGCTCAATTATATACAAACTGTGTGAATAAACAAAGCGAAATGAAGGAATATTCTTTACATTTGTGAAAACAAATGGAATTCAAGCCCAAATTAGTATAAAATAAAATATTAAAGATGATATTCACTAATTGTGTGATTCTGTCGGGTCAATAGTGACGCACCAACATAAGCCATATATGGAGTAGAATTCTCCTCCCGTGTATCAAAAACACTCAAAGAACCTTTGATGTCAAATTAAACAAACGAACCGATCATCACATGAACATTCAAATAACCAGTCCAGCGATGAGCAATCAAGATCTTTTTTCCTAAATCTCCTGTAATAAACTGTGTTTGTGTATATTGAATTTGTAAACTAACAAAAAAAAGGTTTTTTTGAAAAAAGTTATGAAGATGAAGAAATTATCAATGTAAATGAGTATATATGAATCATGTATATTTATTTATAAGTAAAAGGTATCTCTATTCCTAAAATAAATTTTGAAATCACACAAATGTATGTTTGTGTATATAAATTATGTATGTGATTTGTGTGTGTACATATAAGAGAGTGTGTGTGTGTGTGTGTATATATATGTACGTGTGTGTGTGTGTGCAAATAAACACACAGAGAGAGACACACACTTAATTATGGGAATAAGTAAAACTGGAAATACCCAACCCAATCCAAACCATACAATAAAATTGTTGAAGGGAATAAAATAAAAACCGAAAAAAAACTGTGCCATGACCCAATCCCAACCCCGAGCAGGCCCAAAGCTCAGAGAGGGAGGCACGGGCTGGATTAGGAAAATGTAAAAATCCAAGGCCTGGGTCCAATAAAGGGCCCAGGCCTGGTTGTGCACAGTCCTTCCCTCAACTGACCACTAAGAGCCCACCCAAGAGCGGGAAAGGGACACAACTACAGCTGTTAGTATAATAAAATAAAATAAAATAAAATAAATACATCCCAAAGGGGGTATTATTGTAAGGGTACCCCAGGTTAGGTTTAGGAGCTGATGTGGGTATTGCTCTAAGGGTTATTAAGGTTAGGTTTAGGGGCTGGTAGGGTAACCAAGGTTAGGTTTAGGGGCTAGTGTGGGTATTATTCTAAGGGTAATTAAGGTTAGGTTTAGGGGTTGGTGTAGATGTGGTTGTAGAAAATAGAAATATGTGATCATTTAGACCACATTCAAAGGAAAGAAGGAGAATATAAAAGAAAAAAAATATAATTGACTCATCAGAATTACATCTCATTAAGACCTCTCGGGTAGAGGGTATCCAAGCGTGTGATCCATGTCCTCTCAGCTCTAAGGCGGTCCTGTAATGACCAGAGGGGATTCGCTTGGAGTCCCGTCGCCCTGAGGGCCGCAAGACCGTGAACCAAAAAATGCTGAACCACATGTCTACGCTTCTCAATTTTGTGTACAATATTGTGGGCATGCTGGTAGATGCGGACACGTAGCTCATTTTTGGTTTGGCCCACATACTGTCTGCGGCATTTGAGACAAAAAATTAAATAGACACAATTACTTGTTCGGTGGGACAAAGGCTGTGGCAGTTGAAATATTTGTTTTGTAGATTTACTCATTACCCAACGTAAAGAAACAAAATATTTACATTTATCCCTTGGGCCTTTTGGTAAAGGTGAATATAATTTACTATGAACTAAAGTGTCCAAAAGATTTTTGTTGCGTTTGTAGGCCGCAATGGGCTTATGGTGTTGGAGATAAGGTGTGGGTGTGAGAAATTTAAGGAAGTTAGATTTTGACGCTAAATTGAGTTGAACACTTTGGCTAGAAAAATGTGTCACTAAAGGAATGATTTTGTTTCTGGGATGTGGATCTGTCGTAGGGAGCACTTTGGGTTGGTTAAAAGTTTTGAGCATCCTACGAAGGAATGATCTCGAGTAACCGCGTTGTTTTAAGGCAGAGAATAAAGTTTTGGTAGCAGAAAGGAAAAAAAGTCTGTTCTGTGCAAATTCTGTGAAATCTCAACAATTGAGATTTCACAATCCCTTTGAATGTGTGTTTGGGGTGAAAACTGTGCTTATGAAGAAGTGAGTGTGTGTCGGTTTCCTTGAAATAAACTCTGAAGTCCAACCGACCCGTTTCCTGAAATTTAGGACCCTTATAGGAAACCACATCCAGAAAATTGACCTCTTGTAGATCAATCATAAACTTAATCTTAATGGAACTCTGATGTGTGTTTAAATGTTGTGTAAACGTCATAAATTCATCCTTGGAGTACGTCCAGACACCCCAGATATCATCCAGAAAACGAAAATATGCAAACGGTTTTAAAGGAAAGGAAGAGAGAGCCGATTCCTCCCAGTCGGCCATAAAGATGTTGGCATACGAGGGGGCAAATTTCTTCCCCATTGCCGTGCCTTTAATTTGTAGATAGAATTTCGAATCAAACTCAAAATCGTTTTTTGTTAAATTAATTTCCAATAACTTCAAAATATATTCATCCGGCCTTTTTGGGTCCGGGAATTTACTCATACATTTCTTAACAGCTTCCAAGCCGACTTTAGTCTCAATATTAGTATACAAACTGTCAATGTCAATGGTAAAAAGAAAAGCATTAGGAGGAATTTGTAAACGGCCAATTTTAGAAATAAAATCATAAGTGTCTTTTAGATAACTGGGGTGTTTCTGTGAAATGGGATTTAAAAAATACTCGATGTACTCAGCAACAAAATACGTTTCGCTATTGCAGTCAGACACAATAGGTCTGCCAGGGGGAATTTTAAACGGAACACTCCAATTTTTGGGTTCTTTATGTATTTTAGGTAATAAATAGAATCTCCTGGGTCTCGGCGGACCATTTCCCAGGAGATACTCTTTTTGGCGCCCACTAATAATTTTCTTTGAGTACATTTCTTCTAATATCTCTGAAATTAAATTAATAGTCTGTAAATAAATAGGTTTCTCCAACGGACGATAATGTTCAACAACTGTTAGTTGCCTCTGTCCCTCCCGAACATACTGGTCTCTATCTAAGATGACAACCGCATTCCCCTTATCTGCGGGCTTGATAACAATATTGTTGTTATTTTGAAGTTCACGTAACGCTTTCTTTTCTCCTCTGGACAAATTAGGTTCTGCTCTATGACCCCAGTGCAAATGGCGATACGCATAATTATCAGCCCTAATAATTTGGGCTATCTGTTTCGGGAGACTGGAGAGAGCCGGTGTCCAGTCAGAGCCATGCGTGAAAGGAAGTTTATGTTTTTGACTCTTCTTGCCCTCAAAAAATGTTTCTAATTTCAACCTACGATGGTAGGACTGCATGTCTTTTAACAATTCTTTTTTCTGAGTTTTAAGGCCTAAGGGGGTGGGAATGAAAGAGAGACCTTTCAAAAGAACAGAATTTTGCTCTGAAGTGAGCACAAACGACTCCGAAAGATTGATAATGAGCTTATGGGGTCCCATTGTTGGGCTGTCACTGGCTATAAGTTTAAATGGGTCGCCCAATGTGCTAACATGGCCTTAGCGGTCATTGACCTCCAGTGGATGCCGTCATCGTCCACTTGAAACTGAGCCGTTGGGAGCAACGGAATAAATTTCATGTTCTTTTTGATGTGTCCATTAATGTGTTCCAACATGAGTTGTTCTTCCATAGGAAGAGTCCTGGAAAAATTGATAAGAGGACAAAACAACTCTGTATCCGGCAAACGCTGTTTGACCGCTCTGTATGCCCTCTGCATTTCCGTAATTGCTGTCATTCTGTACCGTTGCCGTCTGTTGTTCAAACCAAATGACAGAATAATCTTTTCAGGCTTAACCTCAATGGTAGCCTTCTCTATGAGATTTCCAGCGTGTTGCCACTTGGCCCCTGGAAAGCTATCCACTTGTAAATCTGGGTACTGGAATGAGGGAAGCCTATGAAGATTGGAGTCGCCAATTATTACGAATCTCTTTCTCAGTGTTAAACTCCAATCGAATAACTTTCTACCCGTATTGACGTGCCTGATTGGACGACCAATCGAGCTGGGAGTCAAAGGGGCAGGGCTCAGAGCTCCAACAGAAGTTGTGTCCTCAAGCGGTGGTTGAGCCGCTAGGGGAGGATGTAGAATACAGCTAGGTTCTCCTCGTTCCACCACCTCAGTAGGTTTCTGTGGAAATTTTGTATTTGCTTCTCCTCTCAGTCTGCTTTCGACTGGGGAGGAATGTTGAGAAACACTGTGTTCAACACGTACCACCTTCACAATAGGTTCCAAGGGGACCCTCGGATTCGGAGATGGTTCATATTCTTCGAGAAAATGTGAGAGTGGAGAACGAATTCTGTTGGAATCTCCTGAGTGTTCAGAAAACAACACTGCGCTAGAGTGTTGAGAAGAGTCAGAAGTAGCGGCACAGCGTTGTGCGGGGGGTAAAGGAGAATCAATTCAATTCTCTTCCCCCAAATTAACTAACTCCCGAGGTGACCCATCCCGCCGTGGAGTGGACACTACATCACATTCACTCTGGTGATGTGTGTCCCTCACAAGGATGAGCTGGTCACCTTCAAGAGCCTCGGACTGGTGTGTATGCGTTTTCCTAATCCTTTGTTTTTGTGGTGACATCGCTCGAGCCTGTATGGGCTGGAGCGCTGGTTGCGGTCCCACGGGAGACAATTCCCTTTCAAAAGAGCAGTCTCTCCGATTTGGAGGAGACTTTGACACCCCCCCCTTCCACCAAAAGAGATGGTGAGGTTTGGACTTCAATGTGGTGTGCCCCCGCTTTCGGGCGGACCACAACTAGAGGGGTACTAACCAATGGCAGTGGAGCTGGTGCTGTTCGTGCTAGTAGTTGTGAGCCAGAGACTGCCACTTCCGCAAATGTGCGAGGTCGTGGGGACTCTGACACTTGCTCTTCAGCTATGACCAATGGTATTGCATTGGAATTCGCTTCTGATAGTTCAGCTGTAATGAAAGCCTCTGCTTGTTCAATAGTCTCAGGACTCACCCTTCCCCGAAAATTACGATCAGCCCAATTAGACGCTACTTCAAACGCCTTTGGCCAATCGGCCTGGTCCGTTTGTTCCCGGATGGCTTTAGTCGTTTCGTCTATCAACGTCTCATAGTGCTGTTCTAAAATGAGCTGTGTGGTAAAAGACCAATTTTTAGCGTTACCCTCTAGCATTTGACGCACCTGATCGTTAGGAGACGCGGGGTTGACGGCCTCAATCAAAATGCCAGTCAACCTTTGAAAAGTAATCGGTTGGTTATCTTGAATCTTTGTAGTGACTTTCCCCAAATGGTGAACTAAACGGATCAAATCATACATGCGTTTGATTGTTGCTTTAAGCTTAGGGGGTGCAGGAATGTGTGTGGTGCTACGTAACAATCGTTGTTTTAAATTGTTAAACTTTCCCCCTCCAACCTCCCTTTCTTGGGGGAAATGGCGTGCAAATCTGTCCCTTTCAAAAGTGCGTGGGTGAGTTCCTCTGTCCAGAGAAACTTCAACATCACGGAAACGTCCCCCGTGATTCACAAAAGAAACAGATTTTATTCTGCGAGCAGAGGAAGAATGAGAAGGAAAAGTATTGGAAGTTGCTCGGTTCCTGAGATTTTGAGTAGAAACTGAATCAAACTCAGAAGGGTCATTATATTGCTGAGGAACATCCTCCTCAGAAAGAGCATCTTGCTCAACAAAAAATTCACGCTCTGCGTGGTTCTCAATTTCAGCATCAACATTAGACGCAGTGGCAAACTGTGTGCGCTTTGCTCTATTGCGTTGACGCTTTATTTGGTGTCTATTGGGAGGTCTGTATGGACCTACAACCTCAGAGTGCTGATCAGGGTGGAAAGTAGAGACTGAACGAGAAGAACCAAGCCTGGCACTTTCTCGGGACACTGGTACTCGACCTGGACGGGAATACTCATGTTGCCAATTCAAATCTCTGTATTGTGTATTCATAAACTCACGTGCACGAAAACGTGCATTTGTTTGTTTGTTAAACAATTTGTTGTCACGTCTTGCACGTAAACGTGCATTTGTATTCTTTTCTTGGTCGTGTGAGTCATAATTAAACTCATTTGCACGAAAACGTGCAGTTGTATTCTTCATTGAAGCATCAAATCTGTAGTTTGGTGATGTATCAGTGAGTCTAATACGAGGACGCGGCGCCAAACGCTGTCTCTCGCGCCTCGAAAAAACATCCATCCTAAACGCACACCAAACTCAGCAAAAAACTCCAAAAACAAAACAAACTGTACCGTTCAAGTCTTGTGCGACGTTTCGGTACTAAACTGTACCTTCCTCAGGCTGACTTGAACGAAATTAAATCACAAAACTGACTAAAAATGTCCAAAAGATCACTTTATATGCGCAGACAATTCGCTGAGCATCCGAATCACGCGGCGCGCTGTCCTCAAATGCGTGCTGTGTGCATGAGCCTGCAGCGCGCTCTCTCTATGTGTGTGTGTGTGTGTGTGTATGTGTGCGACGCTGTTATAAAATCAGAACAATTAAGCTCAATTATATACAAACTGTGTGAATAAACAAAGCGAAATGAAGGAATATTCTTTACATTTGTGAAAACAAATGGAATTCAAGCCCAAATTAGTATAAAATAAAATATTAAAGATGATATTCACTAATTGTGTGATTCTGTCGGGTCAATAGTGACGCACCAACATAAGCCATATATGGAGTAGAATTCTCCTCCCGTGTATCAAAAACACTCAAAGAACCTTTGATGTCAAATTAAACAAACGAACCGATCATCACATGAACATTCAAATAACCAGTCCAGCGATGAGCAATCAAGATCTTTTTCCTAAATCTCCTGTAATAAACTGTGTTTGTGTATATTGAATTTGTAAACTAACAAAAAAAAGGTTTTTTTGAAAAAAGTTATGAAGATGAAGAAATTATCAATGTAAATGAGTATATATGAATCATGTATATTTATTTATAAGTAAAAGGTATCTCTATTCCTAAAATAAATTTTGAAATCACACAAATGTATGTTTGTGTATATAAATTATGTATGTGATTTGTGTGTGTACATATAAGAGAGTGTGTGTGTGTGTGTGTGTATATATGTACGTGTGTGTGTGTGTGCAAATAAACACACAGAGAGAGACACACACTTAATTATGGGAATAAGTAAAACTGGAAATACCCAACCCAATCCAAACCATACAATAAAATTGTTGAAGGGAATAAAATAAAAACCGAAAAAAAACTGTGCCATGACCCAATCCCAACCCCGAGCAGGCCCAAAGCTCAGAGAGGGAGGCACGGGCTGGATTAGGAAAATGTAAAAATCCAAGGCCTGGGTCCAATAAAGGGCCCAGGCCTGGTTGTGCACAGTCCTTCCCTCAACTGACCACTAAGAGCCCACCCAAGAGCGGGAAAGGGACACAACTACAGCTGTTAGTATAATAAAATAAAATAAAATAAAATAAATACATCCCAAAGGGGGTATTATTGTAAGGGTACCCCAGGTTAGGTTTAGGAGCTGATGTGGGTATTGCTCTAAGGGTTATTAAGGTTAGGTTTAGGGGCTGGTAGGGTAACCAAGGTTAGGTTTAGGGGCTAGTGTGGGTATTATTCTAAGGGTAATTAAGGTTAGGTTTAGGGGTTGGTGTAGATGTGGTTGTAGAAAATAGAAATATGTGATCATTTAGACCACATTCAAAGGAAAGAAGGAGAATATAAAAGAAAAAAAATATAATTGACTCATCAGAATTACATCTCATTAAGACCTCTCGGGTAGAGGGTATCCAAGCGTGTGATCCATGTCCTCTCAGCTCTAAGGCGGTCCTGTAATGACCAGAGGGGATTCGCTTGGAGTCCCGTCGCCCTGAGGGCCGCAAGACCGTGAACCAAAAAATGCTGAACCACATGTCTACGCTTCTCAATTTTGTGTACAATATTGTGGGCATGCTGGTAGATGCGGACACGTAGCTCATTTTTGGTTTGGCCCACATACTGTCTGCGGCATTTGAGACAAAAAATTAAATAGACACAATTACTTGTTCGGTGGGACAAAGGCTGTGGCAGTTGAAATATTTGTTTTGTAGATTTACTCATTACCCAACGTAAAGAAACAAAATATTTACATTTATCCCTTGGGCCTTTTGGTAAAGGTGAATATAATTTACTATGAACTAAAGTGTCCAAAAGATTTTTGTTGCGTTTGTAGGCCGCAATGGGCTTATGGTGTTGGAGATAAGGTGTGGGTGTGAGAAATTTAAGGAAGTTAGATTTTGACGCTAAATTGAGTTGAACACTTTGGCTAGAAAAATGTGTCACTAAAGGAATGATTTTGTTTCTGGGATGTGGATCTGTCGTAGGGAGCACTTTGGGTTGGTTAAAAGTTTTGAGCATCCTACGAAGGAATGATCTCGAGTAACCGCGTTGTTTTAAGGCAGAGAATAAAGTTTTGGTAGCAGAAAGGAAAAAAAGTCTGTTCTGTGCAAATTCTGTGAAATCTCAACAATTGAGATTTCACAATCCCTTTGAATGTGTGTTTGGGGTGAAAACTGTGCTTATGAAGAAGTGAGTGTGTGTCGGTTTCCTTGAAATAAACTCTGAAGTCCAACCGACCCGTTTCCTGAAATTTAGGACCCTTATAGGAAACCACATCCAGAAAATTGACCTCTTGTAGATCAATCATAAACTTAATCTTAATGGAACTCTGATGTGTGTTTAAATGTTGTGTAAACGTCATAAATTCATCCTTGGAGTACGTCCAGACACCCCAGATATCATCCAGAAAACGAAAATATGCAAACGGTTTTAAAGGAAAGGAAGAGAGAGCCGATTCCTCCCAGTCGGCCATAAAGATGTTGGCATACGAGGGGGCAAATTTCTTCCCCATTGCCGTGCCTTTAATTTGTAGATAGAATTTCGAATCAAACTCAAAATCGTTTTTTGTTAAATTAATTTCCAATAACTTCAAAATATATTCATCCGGCCTTTTTGGGTCCGGGAATTTACTCATACATTTCTTAACAGCTTCCAAGCCGACTTTAGTCTCAATATTAGTATACAAACTGTCAATGTCAATGGTAAAAAGAAAAGCATTAGGAGGAATTTGTAAACGGCCAATTTTAGAAATAAAATCATAAGTGTCTTTTAGATAACTGGGGTGTTTCTGTGAAATGGGATTTAAAAAATACTCGATGTACTCAGCAACAAAATACGTTTCGCTATTGCAGTCAGACACAATAGGTCTGCCAGGGGGAATTTTAAACGGAACACTCCAATTTTTGGGTTCTTTATGTATTTTAGGTAATAAATAGAATCTCCTGGGTCTCGGCGGACCATTTCCCAGGAGATACTCTTTTTGGCGCCCACTAATAATTTTCTTTGAGTACATTTCTTCTAATATCTCTGAAATTAAATTAATAGTCTGTAAATAAATAGGTTTCTCCAACGGACGATAATGTTCAACAACTGTTAGTTGCCTCTGTCCCTCCCGAACATACTGGTCTCTATCTAAGATGACAACCGCATTCCCCTTATCTGCGGGCTTGATAACAATATTGTTGTTATTTTGAAGTTCACGTAACGCTTTCTTTTCTCCTCTGGACAAATTAGGTTCAGCTCTATGACCCCAGTGCAAATGGCGATACGCATAATTATCAGCCCTAATAATTTGGGCTATCTGTTTCGGGAGACTGGAGAGAGCCGGTGTCCAGTCAGAGCCATGCGTGAAAGGAAGTTTATGTTTTTGACTCTTCTTGCCCTCAAAAAATGTTTCTAATTTCAACCTACGATGGTAGGACTGCATGTCTTTTAACAATTCTTTTTTCTGAGTTTTAAGGCCTAAGGGGGTGGGAATGAAAGAGAGACCTTTCAAAAGAACAGAATTTTGCTCTGAAGTGAGCACAAACGACTCCGAAAGATTGATAATGAGCTTATGGGGTCCCATTGTTGGGCTGTCACTGGCTATAAGTTTAAATGGGTCGCCCAATGTGCTAACATGGCCTTAGCGGTCATTGACCTCCAGTGGATGCCGTCATCGTCCACTTGAAACTGAGCCGTTGGGAGCAACGGAATAAATTTCATGTTCTTTTTGATGTGTCCATTAATGTGTTCCAACATGAGTTGTTCTTCCATAGGAAGAGTCCTGGAAAAATTGATAAGAGGACAAAACAACTCTGTATCCGGCAAACGCTGTTTGACCGCTCTGTATGCCCTCTGCATTTCCGTAATTGCTGTCATTCTGTACCGTTGCCGTCTGTTGTTCAAACCAAATGACAGAATAATCTTTTCAGGCTTAACCTCAATGGTAGCCTTCTCTATGAGATTTCCAGCGTGTTGCCACTTGGCCCCTGGAAAGCTATCCACTTGTAAATCTGGGTACTGGAATGAGGGAAGCCTATGAAGATTGGAGTCGCCAATTATTACGAATCTCTTTCTCAGTGTTAAACTCCAATCGAATAACTTTCTACCCGTATTGACGTGCCTGATTGGACGACCAATCGAGCTGGGAGTCAAAGGGGCAGGGCTCAGAGCTCCAACAGAAGTTGTGTCCTCAAGCGGTGGTTGAGCCGCTAGGGGAGGATGTAGAATACAGCTAGGTTCTCCTCGTTCCACCACCTCAGTAGGTTTCTGTGGAAATTTTGTATTTGCTTCTCCTCTCAGTCTGCTTTCGACTGGGGAGGAATGTTGAGAAACACTGTGTTCAACACGTACCACCTTCACAATAGGTTCCAAGGGGACCCTCGGATTCGGAGATGGTTCATATTCTTCGAGAAAATGTGAGAGTGGAGAACGAATTCTGTTGGAATCTCCTGAGTGTTCAGAAAACAACACTGCGCTAGAGTGTTGAGAAGAGTCAGAAGTAGCGGCACAGCGTTGTGCGGGGGGTAAAGGAGAATCAATTCAATTCTCTTCCCCCAAATTAACTAACTCCCGAGGTGACCCATCCCGCCGTGGAGTGGACACTACATCACATTCACTCTGGTGATGTGTGTCCCTCACAAGGATGAGCTGGTCACCTTCAAGAGCCTCGGACTGGTGTGTATGCGTTTTCCTAATCCTTTGTTTTTGTGGTGACATCGCTCGAGCCTGTATGGGCTGGAGCGCTGGTTGCGGTCCCACGGGAGACAATTCCCTTTCAAAAGACCAGTCTCTCCGATTTGGAGGAGACTTTGACACCCCCTTCCACCAAAAGAGATGGTGAGGTTTGGACTTCAATGTGGTGTGCCCCCGCTTTCGGGCGGACCACAACTAGAGGGGTACTAACCAATGGCAGTGGAGCTGGTGCTGTTCGTGCTAGTAGTTGTGAGCCAGAGACTGCCACTTCCGCAAATGTGCGAGGTCGTGGGGACTCTGACACTTGCTCTTCAGCTATGACCAATGGTATTGCATTGGAATTCGCTTCTGATAGTTCAGCTGTAATGAAAGCCTCTGCTTGTTCAATAGTCTCAGGACTCACCCTTCCCCGAAAATTACGATCAGCCCAATTAGACGCTACTTCAAACGCCTTTGGCCAATCGGCTTGGTCCGTTTGTTCCCGGATGGCTTTAATCGTTTCGTCTATCAACGTCTCATAGTGCTGTTCTAAAATGAGCTGTGTGGTAAAAGACCAATTTTTAGCGTTACCCTCTAGCATTTGACGCACCTGATCGTTAGGAGACGCGGGGTTGACGGCCTCAATCAAAATGCCAGTCAACCTTTGAAAAGTAATCGGTTGGTTATCTTGAATCTTTGTAGTGACTTTCCCCAAATGGTGAACTAAACGGATCAAATCATACATGCGTTTGATTGTTGCTTTAAGCTTAGGGGGTGCAGGAATGTGTGTGGTGCTACGTAACAATCGTTGTTTTAAATTGTTAAACTTTCCCCCTCCAACCTCCCTTTCTTGGGGGAAATGGCGTGCAAATCTGTCCCTTTCAAAAGTGCGTGGGTGAGTTCCTCTGTCCAGAGAAACTTCAACATCACGGAAACGTCCCCCGTGATTCACAAAAGAAACAGATTTTATTCTGCGAGCAGAGGAAGAATGAGAAGGAAAAGTATTGGAAGTTGCTCGGTTCCTGAGATTTTGAGTAGAAACTGAATCAAACTCAGAAGGGTCATTATATTGCTGAGGAACATCCTCCTCAGAAAGAGCATCTTGCTCAACAAAAAATTCACGCTCTGCGTGGTTCTCAATTTCAGCATCAACATTAGACGCAGTGGCAAACTGTGTGCGCTTTGCTCTATTGCGTTGACGCTTTATTTGGTGTCTATTGGGAGGTCTGTATGGACCTACAACCTCAGAGTGCTGATCAGGGTGGAAAGTAGAGACTGAACGAGAAGAACCAAGCCTGGCACTTTCTCGGGACACTGGTACTCGACCTGGACGGGAATACTCATGTTGCCAATTCAAATCTCTGTATTGTGTATTCATAAACTCACGTGCACGAAAACGTGCATTTGTTTGTTTGTTAAACAATTTGTTGTCACGTCTTGCACGTAAACGTGCATTTGTATTCTTTTCTTGGTCGTGTGAGTCATAATTAAACTCATTTGCACGAAAACGTGCAGTTGTATTCTTCATTGAAGCATCAAATCTGTAGTTTGGTGATGTATCAGTGAGTCTAATACGAGGACGCGGCGCCAAACGCTGTCTCTCGCGCCTCGAAAAAACATCCATCCTAAACGCACACCAAACTCAGCAAAAAACTCCAAAAACAAAACAAACTGTACCGTTCAAGTCTTGTGCGACGTTTCGGTACTAAACTGTACCTTCCTCAGGCTGACTTGAACGAAATTAAATCACAAAACTGACTAAAAATGTCCAAAAGATCACTTTATATGCGCAGACAATTCGCTGAGCATCCGAATCACGCGGCGCGCTGTCCTCAAATGCGTGCTGTGTGCATGAGCCTGCAGCGCGCTCTCTCTATGTGTGTGTGTGTGTGTGTGTATGTGTGCGACGCTGTTATAAAATCAGAACAATTAAGCTCAATTATATACAAACTGTGTGAATAAACAAAGCGAAATGAAGGAATATTCTTTACATTTGTGAAAACAAATGGAATTCAAGCCCAAATTAGTATAAAATAAAATATTAAAGATGATATTCACTAATTGTGTGATTCTGTCGGGTCAATAGTGACGCACCAACATAAGCCATATATGGAGTAGAATTCTCCTCCCGTGTATCAAAAACACTCAAAGAACCTTTGATGTCAAATTAAACAAACGAACCGATCATCACATGAACATTCAAATAACCAGTCCAGCGATGAGCAATCAAGATCTTTTTTCCTAAATCTCCTGTAATAAACTGTGTTTGTGTATATTGAATTTGTAAACTAACAAAAAAAAGGTTTTTTGAAAAAAGTTATGAAGATGAAGAAATTATCAATGTAAATGAGTATATATGAATCATGTATATTTATTTATAAGTAAAAGGTATCTCTATTCCTAAAATAAATTTTGAAATCACACAAATGTATGTTTGTGTATATAAATTATGTATGTGATTTGTGTGTGTACATATAAGAGAGTGTGTGTGTGTGTGTGTGTATATATGTACGTGTGTGTGTGTGTGCAAATAAACACACAGAGAGAGACACACACTTAATTATGGGAATAAGTAAAACTGGAAATACCCAACCCAATCCAAACCATACAATAAAATTGTTGAAGGGAATAAAATAAAAACCGAAAAAAAACTGTGCCATGACCCAATCCCAACCCCGAGCAGGCCCAAAGCTCAGAGAGGGAGGCACGGGCTGGATTAGGAAAATGTAAAAATCCAAGGCCTGGGTCCAATAAAGGGCCCAGGCCTGGTTGTGCACAGTCCTTCCCTCAACTGACCACTAAGAGCCCACCCAAGAGCGGGAAAGGGACACAACTACAGCTGTTAGTATAATAAAATAAAATAAAATAAAATAAATACATCCCAAAGGGGGTATTATTGTAAGGGTACCCCAGGTTAGGTTTAGGAGCTGATGTGGGTATTGCTCTAAGGGTTATTAAGGTTAGGTTTAGGGGCTGGTAGGGTAACCAAGGTTAGGTTTAGGGGCTAGTGTGGGTATTATTCTAAGGGTAATTAAGGTTAGGTTTAGGGGTTGGTGTAGATGTGGTTGTAGAAAATAGAAATATGTGATCATTTAGACCACATTCAAAGGAAAGAAGGAGAATATAAAAGAAAAAAAATATAATTGACTCATCAGAATTACATCTCATTAAGACCTCTCGGGTAGAGGGTATCCAAGCGTGTGATCCATGTCCTCTCAGCTCTAAGGCGGTCCTGTAATGACCAGAGGGGATTCGCTTGGAGTCCCGTCGCCCTGAGGGCCGCAAGACCGTGAACCAAAAAATGCTGAACCACATGTCTACGCTTCTCAATTTTGTGTACAATATTGTGGGCATGCTGGTAGATGCGGACACGTAGCTCATTTTTGGTTTGGCCCACATACTGTCTGCGGCATTTGAGACAAAAAATTAAATAGACACAATTACTTGTTCGGTGGGACAAAGGCTGTGGCAGTTGAAATATTTGTTTTGTAGATTTACTCATTACCCAACGTAAAGAAACAAAATATTTACATTTATCCCTTGGGCCTTTTGGTAAAGGTGAATATAATTTACTATGAACTAAAGTGTCCAAAAGATTTTTGTTGCGTTTGTAGGCCGCAATGGGCTTATGGTGTTGGAGATAAGGTGTGGGTGTGAGAAATTTAAGGAAGTTAGATTTTGACGCTAAATTGAGTTGAACACTTTGGCTAGAAAAATGTGTCACTAAAGGAATGATTTTGTTTCTGGGATGTGGATCTGTCGTAGGGAGCACTTTGGGTTGGTTAAAAGTTTTGAGCATCCTACGAAGGAATGATCTCGAGTAACCGCGTTGTTTTAAGGCAGAGAATAAAGTTTTGGTAGCAGAAAGGAAAAAGTCTGTTCTGTGCAAATTCTGTGAAATCTCAACAATTGAGATTTCACAATCCCTTTGAATGTGTGTTTGGGGTGAAAACTGTGCTTATGAAGAAGTGAGTGTGTGTCGGTTTCCTTGAAATAAACTCTGAAGTCCAACCGACCCGTTTCCTGAAATTTAGGACCCTTATAGGAAACCACATCCAGAAAATTGACCTCTTGTAGATCAATCATAAACTTAATCTTAATGGAACTCTGATGTGTGTTTAAATGTTGTGTAAACGTCATAAATTCATCCTTGGAGTACGTCCAGACACCCCAGATATCATCCAGAAAACGAAAATATGCAAACGGTTTTAAAGGAAAGGAAGAGAGAGCCGATTCCTCCCAGTCGGCCATAAAGATGTTGGCATACGAGGGGGCAAATTTCTTCCCCATTGCCGTGCCTTTAATTTGTAGATAGAATTTCGAATCAAACTCAAAATCGTTTTTTGTTAAATTAATTTCCAATAACTTCAAAATATATTCATCCGGCCTTTTTGGGTCCGGGAATTTACTCATACATTTCTTAACAGCTTCCAAGCCGACTTTAGTCTCAATATTAGTATACAAACTGTCAATGTCAATGGTAAAAAGAAAAGCATTAGGAGGAATTTGTAAACGGCCAATTTTAGAAATAAAATCATAAGTGTCTTTTAGATAACTGGGGTGTTTCTGTGAAATGGGATTTAAAAAATACTCGATGTACTCAGCAACAAAATACGTTTCGCTATTGCAGTCAGACACAATAGGTCTGCCAGGGGGAATTTTAAACGGAACACTCCAATTTTTGGGTTCTTTATGTATTTTAGGTAATAAATAGAATCTCCTGGGTCTCGGCGGACCATTTCCCAGGAGATACTCTTTTTGGCGCCCACTAATAATTTTCTTTGAGTACATTTCTTCTAATATCTCTGAAATTAAATTAATAGTCTGTAAATAAATAGGTTTCTCCAACGGACGATAATGTTCAACAACTGTTAGTTGCCTCTGTCCCTCCCGAACATACTGGTCTCTATCTAAGATGACAACCGCATTCCCCTTATCTGCGGGCTTGATAACAATATTGTTGTTATTTTGAAGTTCACGTAACGCTTTCTTTTCTCCTCTGGACAAATTAGGTTCAGCTCTATGACCCCAGTGCAAATGGCGATACGCATAATTATCAGCCCTAATAATTTGGGCTATCTGTTTCGGGAGACTGGAGAGAGCCGGTGTCCAGTCAGAGCCATGCGTGAAAGGAAGTTTATGTTTTTGACTCTTCTTGCCCTCAAAAAATGTTTCTAATTTCAACCTACGATGGTAGGACTGCATGTCTTTTAACAATTCTTTTTTCTGAGTTTTAAGGCCTAAGGGGGTGGGAATGAAAGAGAGACCTTTCAAAAGAACAGAATTTTGCTCTGAAGTGAGCACAAACGACTCCGAAAGATTGATAATGAGCTTATGGGGTCCCATTGTTGGGCTGTCACTGGCTATAAGTTTAAATGGGTCGCCCAATGTGCTAACATGGCCTTAGCGGTCATTGACCTCCAGTGGATGCCGTCATCGTCCACTTGAAACTGAGCCGTTGGGAGCAACGGAATAAATTTCATGTTCTTTTTGATGTGTCCATTAATGTGTTCCAACATGAGTTGTTCTTCCATAGGAAGAGTCCTGGAAAAATTGATAAGAGGACAAAACAACTCTGTATCCGGCAAACGCTGTTTGACCGCTCTGTATGCCCTCTGCATTTCCGTAATTGCTGTCATTCTGTACCGTTGCCGTCTGTTGTTCAAACCAAATGACAGAATAATCTTTTCAGGCTTAACCTCAATGGTAGCCTTCTCTATGAGATTTCCAGCGTGTTGCCACTTGGCCCCTGGAAAGCTATCCACTTGTAAATCTGGGTACTGGAATGAGGGAAGCCTATGAAGATTGGAGTCGCCAATTATTACGAATCTCTTTCTCAGTGTTAAACTCCAATCGAATAACTTTCTACCCGTATTGACGTGCCTGATTGGACGACCAATCGAGCTGGGAGTCAAAGGGGCAGGGCTCAGAGCTCCAACAGAAGTTGTGTCCTCAAGCGGTGGTTGAGCCGCTAGGGGAGGATGTAGAATACAGCTAGGTTCTCCTCGTTCCACCACCTCAGTAGGTTTCTGTGGAAATTTTGTATTTGCTTCTCCTCTCAGTCTGCTTTCGACTGGGGAGGAATGTTGAGAAACACTGTGTTCAACACGTACCACCTTCACAATAGGTTCCAAGGGGACCCTCGGATTCGGAGATGGTTCATATTCTTCGAGAAAATGTGAGAGTGGAGAACGAATTCTGTTGGAATCTCCTGAGTGTTCAGAAAACAACACTGCGCTAGAGTGTTGAGAAGAGTCAGAAGTAGCGGCACAGCGTTGTGCGGGGGGTAAAGGAGAATCAATTCAATTCTCTTCCCCCAAATTAACTAACTCCCGAGGTGACCCATCCCGCCGTGGAGTGGACACTACATCACATTCACTCTGGTGATGTGTGTCCCTCACAAGGATGAGCTGGTCACCTTCAAGAGCCTCGGACTGGTGTGTATGCGTTTTCCTAATCCTTTGTTTTTGTGGTGACATCGCTCGAGCCTGTATGGGCTGGAGCGCTGGTTGCGGTCCCACGGGAGACAATTCCCTTTCAAAAGACCAGTCTCTCCGATTTGGAGGAGACTTTGACACCCCCCTTCCACCAAAAGAGATGGTGAGGTTTGGACTTCAATGTGGTGTGCCCCCGCTTTCGGGCGGACCACAACTAGAGGGGTACTAACCAATGGCAGTGGAGCTGGTGCTGTTCGTGCTAGTAGTTGTGAGCCAGAGACTGCCACTTCCGCAAATGTGCGAGGTCGTGGGGACTCTGACACTTGCTCTTCAGCTATGACCAATGGTATTGCATTGGAATTCGCTTCTGATAGTTCAGCTGTAATGAAAGCCTCTGCTTGTTCAATAGTCTCAGGACTCACCCTTCCCCGAAAATTACGATCAGCCCAATTAGACGCTACTTCAAACGCCTTTGGCCAATCGGCTTGGTCCGTTTGTTCCCGGATGGCTTTAATCGTTTCGTCTATCAACGTCTCATAGTGCTGTTCTAAAATGAGCTGTGTGGTAAAAGACCAATTTTTAGCGTTACCCTCTAGCATTTGACGCACCTGATCGTTAGGAGACGCGGGGTTGACGGCCTCAATCAAAATGCCAGTCAACCTTTGAAAAGTAATCGGTTGGTTATCTTGAATCTTTGTAGTGACTTTCCCCAAATGGTGAACTAAACGGATCAAATCATACATGCGTTTGATTGTTGCTTTAAGCTTAGGGGGTGCAGGAATGTGTGTGGTGCTACGTAACAATCGTTGTTTTAAATTGTTAAACTTTCCCCCTCCAACCTCCCTTTCTTGGGGGAAATGGCGTGCAAATCTGTCCCTTTCAAAAGTGCGTGGGTGAGTTCCTCTGTCCAGAGAAACTTCAACATCACGGAAACGTCCCCCGTGATTCACAAAAGAAACAGATTTTATTCTGCGAGCAGAGGAAGAATGAGAAGGAAAAGTATTGGAAGTTGCTCGGTTCCTGAGATTTTGAGTAGAAACTGAATCAAACTCAGAAGGGTCATTATATTGCTGAGGAACATCCTCCTCAGAAAGAGCATCTTGCTCAACAAAAAATTCACGCTCTGCGTGGTTCTCAATTTCAGCATCAACATTAGACGCAGTGGCAAACTGTGTGCGCTTTGCTCTATTGCGTTGACGCTTTATTTGGTGTCTATTGGGAGGTCTGTATGGACCTACAACCTCAGAGTGCTGATCAGGGTGGAAAGTAGAGACTGAACGAGAAGAACCAAGCCTGGCACTTTCTCGGGACACTGGTACTCGACCTGGACGGGAATACTCATGTTGCCAATTCAAATCTCTGTATTGTGTATTCATAAACTCACGTGCACGAAAACGTGCATTTGTTTGTTTGTTAAACAATTTGTTGTCACGTCTTGCACGTAAACGTGCATTTGTATTCTTTTCTTGGTCGTGTGAGTCATAATTAAACTCATTTGCACGAAAACGTGCAGTTGTATTCTTCATTGAAGCATCAAATCTGTAGTTTGGTGATGTATCAGTGAGTCTAATACGAGGACGCGGCGCCAAACGCTGTCTCTCGCGCCTCGAAAAAACATCCATCCTAAACGCACACCAAACTCAGCAAAAAACTCCAAAAACAAAACAAACTGTACCGTTCAAGTCTTGTGCGACGTTTCGGTACTAAACTGTACCTTCCTCAGGCTGACTTGAACGAAATTAAATCACAAAACTGACTAAAAATGTCCAAAAGATCACTTTATATGCGCAGACAATTCGCTGAGCATCCGAATCACGCGGCGCGCTGTCCTCAAATGCGTGCTGTGTGCATGAGCCTGCAGCGCGCTCTCTCTATGTGTGTGTGTGTGTGTGTGTATGTGTGCGACGCTGTTATAAAATCAGAACAATTAAGCTCAATTATATACAAACTGTGTGAATAAACAAAGCGAAATGAAGGAATATTCTTTACATTTGTGAAAACAAATGGAATTCAAGCCCAAATTAGTATAAAATAAAATATTAAAGATGATATTCACTAATTGTGTGATTCTGTCGGGTCAATAGTGACGCACCAACATAAGCCATATATGGAGTAGAATTCTCCTCCCGTGTATCAAAAACACTCAAAGAACCTTTGATGTCAAATTAAACAAACGAACCGATCATCACATGAACATTCAAATAACCAGTCCAGCGATGAGCAATCAAGATCTTTTTTCCTAAATCTCCTGTAATAAACTGTGTTTGTGTATATTGAATTTGTAAACTAACAAAAAAAGGTTTTTTTGAAAAAAGTTATGAAGATGAAGAAATTATCAATGTAAATGAGTATATATGAATCATGTATATTTATTTATAAGTAAAAGGTATCTCTATTCCTAAAATAAATTTTGAAATCACACAAATGTATGTTTGTGTATATAAATTATGTATGTGATTTGTGTGTGTACATATAAGAGAGTGTGTGTGTGTGTGTGTATATATATGTACGTGTGTGTGTGTGTGCAAATAAACACACAGAGAGAGACACACACTTAATTATGGGAATAAGTAAAACTGGAAATACCCAACCCAATCCAAACCATACAATAAAATTGTTGAAGGGAATAAAATAAAAACCGAAAAAAAACTGTGCCATGACCCAATCCCAACCCCGAGCAGGCCCAAAGCTCAGAGAGGGAGGCACGGGCTGGATTAGGAAAATGTAAAAATCCAAGGCCTGGGTCCAATAAAGGGCCCAGGCCTGGTTGTGCACAGTCCTTCCCTCAACTGACCACTAAGAGCCCACCCAAGAGCGGGAAAGGGACACAACTACAGCTGTTAGTATAATAAAATAAAATAAAATAAAATAAATACATCCCAAAGGGGGGTATTATTGTAAGGGTACCCCAGGTTAGGTTTAGGAGCTGATGTGGGTATTGCTCTAAGGGTTATTAAGGTTAGGTTTAGGGGCTGGTAGGGTAACCAAGGTTAGGTTTAGGGGCTAGTGTGGGTATTATTCTAAGGGTAATTAAGGTTAGGTTTAGGGGTTGGTGTAGATGTGGTTGTAGAAAATAGAAATATGTGATCATTTTAGACCACATTCAAAGGAAAGAAGGAGAATATAAAAGAAAAAAAATATAATTGACTCATCAGAATTACATCTCATTAAGACCTCTCGGGTAGAGGGTATCCAAGCGTGTGATCCATGTCCTCTCAGCTCTAAGGCGGTCCTGTAATGACCAGAGGGGATTCGCTTGGAGTCCCGTCGCCCTGAGGGCCGCAAGACCGTGAACCAAAAAATGCTGAACCACATGTCTACGCTTCTCAATTTTGTGTACAATATTGTGGGCATGCTGGTAGATGCGGACACGTAGCTCATTTTTGGTTTGGCCCACATACTGTCTGCGGCATTTGAGACAAAAAATTAAATAGACACAATTACTTGTTCGGTGGGACAAAGGCTGTGGCAGTTGAAATATTTGTTTTGTAGATTTACTCATTACCCAACGTAAAGAAACAAAATATTTACATTTATCCCTTGGGCCTTTTGGTAAAGGTGAATATAATTTACTATGAACTAAAGTGTCCAAAAGATTTTTGTTGCGTTTGTAGGCCGCAATGGGCTTATGGTGTTGGAGATAAGGTGTGGGTGTGAGAAATTTAAGGAAGTTAGATTTTGACGCTAAATTGAGTTGAACACTTTGGCTAGAAAAATGTGTCACTAAAGGAATGATTTTGTTTCTGGGATGTGGATCTGTCGTAGGGAGCACTTTGGGTTGGTTAAAAGTTTTGAGCATCCTACGAAGGAATGATCTCGAGTAACCGCGTTGTTTTAAGGCAGAGAATAAAGTTTTGGTAGCAGAAAGGAAAAAAGTCTGTTCTGTGCAAATTCTGTGAAATCTCAACAATTGAGATTTCACAATCCCTTTGAATGTGTGTTTGGGGTGAAAACTGTGCTTATGAAGAAGTGAGTGTGTGTCGGTTTCCTTGAAATAAACTCTGAAGTCCAACCGACCCGTTTCCTGAAATTTAGGACCCTTATAGGAAACCACATCCAGAAAATTGACCTCTTGTAGATCAATCATAAACTTAATCTTAATGGAACTCTGATGTGTGTTTAAATGTTGTGTAAACGTCATAAATTCATCCTTGGAGTACGTCCAGACACCCCAGATATCATCCAGAAAACGAAAATATGCAAACGGTTTTAAAGGAAAGGAAGAGAGAGCCGATTCCTCCCAGTCGGCCATAAAGATGTTGGCATACGAGGGGGCAAATTTCTTCCCCATTGCCGTGCCTTTAATTTGTAGATAGAATTTCGAATCAAACTCAAAATCGTTTTTTGTTAAATTAATTTCCAATAACTTCAAAATATATTCATCCGGCCTTTTTGGGTCCGGGAATTTACTCATACATTTCTTAACAGCTTCCAAGCCGACTTTAGTCTCAATATTAGTATACAAACTGTCAATGTCAATGGTAAAAAGAAAAGCATTAGGAGGAATTTGTAAACGGCCAATTTTAGAAATAAAATCATAAGTGTCTTTTAGATAACTGGGGTGTTTCTGTGAAATGGGATTTAAAAAATACTCGATGTACTCAGCAACAAAATACGTTTCGCTATTGCAGTCAGACACAATAGGTCTGCCAGGGGGAATTTTAAACGGAACACTCCAATTTTTGGGTTCTTTATGTATTTTAGGTAATAAATAGAATCTCCTGGGTCTCGGCGGACCATTTCCCAGGAGATACTCTTTTGGCGCCCACTAATAATTTTCTTTGAGTACATTTCTTCTAATATCTCTGAAATTAAATTAATAGTCTGTAAATAAATAGGTTTCTCCAACGGACGATAATGTTCAACAACTGTTAGTTGCCTCTGTCCCTCCCGAACATACTGGTCTCTATCTAAGATGACAACCGCATTCCCCTTATCTGCGGGCTTGATAACAATATTGTTGTTATTTTGAAGTTCACGTAACGCTTTCTTTTCTCCTCTGGACAAATTAGGTTCAGCTCTATGACCCCAGTGCAAATGGCGATACGCATAATTATCAGCCCTAATAATTTGGGCTATCTGTTTCGGGAGACTGGAGAGAGCCGGTGTCCAGTCAGAGCCATGCGTGAAAGGAAGTTTATGTTTTTGACTCTTCTTGCCCTCAAAAAATGTTTCTAATTTCAACCTACGATGGTAGGACTGCATGTCTTTTAACAATTCTTTTTTCTGAGTTTTAAGGCCTAAGGGGGTGGGAATGAAAGAGAGACCTTTCAAAAGAACAGAATTTTGCTCTGAAGTGAGCACAAACGACTCCGAAAGATTGATAATGAGCTTATGGGGTCCCATTGTTGGGCTGTCACTGGCTATAAGTTTAAATGGGTCGCCCAATGTGCTAACATGGCCTTAGCGGTCATTGACCTCCAGTGGATGCCGTCATCGTCCACTTGAAACTGAGCCGTTGGGAGCAACGGAATAAATTTCATGTTCTTTTTGATGTGTCCATTAATGTGTTCCAACATGAGTTGTTCTTCCATAGGAAGAGTCCTGGAAAAATTGATAAGAGGACAAAACAACTCTGTATCCGGCAAACGCTGTTTGACCGCTCTGTATGCCCTCTGCATTTCCGTAATTGCTGTCATTCTGTACCGTTGCCGTCTGTTGTTCAAACCAAATGACAGAATAATCTTTTCAGGCTTAACCTCAATGGTAGCCTTCTCTATGAGATTTCCAGCGTGTTGCCACTTGGCCCCTGGAAAGCTATCCACTTGTAAATCTGGGTACTGGAATGAGGGAAGCCTATGAAGATTGGAGTCGCCAATTATTACGAATCTCTTTCTCAGTGTTAAACTCCAATCGAATAACTTTCTACCCGTATTGACGTGCCTGATTGGACGACCAATCGAGCTGGGAGTCAAAGGGGCAGGGCTCAGAGCTCCAACAGAAGTTGTGTCCTCAAGCGGTGGTTGAGCCGCTAGGGGAGGATGTAGAATACAGCTAGGTTCTCCTCGTTCCACCACCTCAGTAGGTTTCTGTGGAAATTTTGTATTTGCTTCTCCTCTCAGTCTGCTTTCGACTGGGGAGGAATGTTGAGAAACACTGTGTTCAACACGTACCACCTTCACAATAGGTTCCAAGGGGACCCTCGGATTCGGAGATGGTTCATATTCTTCGAGAAAATGTGAGAGTGGAGAACGAATTCTGTTGGAATCTCCTGAGTGTTCAGAAAACAACACTGCGCTAGAGTGTTGAGAAGAGTCAGAAGTAGCGGCACAGCGTTGTGCGGGGGGTAAAGGAGAATCAATTCAATTCTCTTCCCCCAAATTAACTAACTCCCGAGGTGACCCATCCCGCCGTGGAGTGGACACTACATCACATTCACTCTGGTGATGTGTGTCCCTCACAAGGATGAGCTGGTCACCTTCAAGAGCCTCGGACTGGTGTGTATGCGTTTTCCTAATCCTTTGTTTTTGTGGTGACATCGCTCGAGCCTGTATGGGCTGGAGCGCTGGTTGCGGTCCCACGGGAGACAATTCCCTTTCAAAAGACCAGTCTCTCCGATTTGGAGGAGACTTTGACACCCCCTTCCACCAAAAGAGATGGTGAGGTTTGGACTTCAATGTGGTGTGCCCCCGCTTTCGGGCGGACCACAACTAGAGGGGTACTAACCAATGGCAGTGGAGCTGGTGCTGTTCGTGCTAGTAGTTGTGAGCCAGAGACTGCCACTTCCGCAAATGTGCGAGGTCGTGGGGACTCTGACACTTGCTCTTCAGCTATGACCAATGGTATTGCATTGGAATTCGCTTCTGATAGTTCAGCTGTAATGAAAGCCTCTGCTTGTTCAATAGTCTCAGGACTCACCCTTCCCCGAAAATTACGATCAGCCCAATTAGACGCTACTTCAAACGCCTTTGGCCAATCGGCTTGGTCCGTTTGTTCCCGGATGGCTTTAATCGTTTCGTCTATCAACGTCTCATAGTGCTGTTCTAAAATGAGCTGTGTGGTAAAAGACCAATTTTTAGCGTTACCCTCTAGCATTTGACGCACCTGATCGTTAGGAGACGCGGGGTTGACGGCCTCAATCAAAATGCCAGTCAACCTTTGAAAAGTAATCGGTTGGTTATCTTGAATCTTTGTAGTGACTTTCCCCAAATGGTGAACTAAACGGATCAAATCATACATGCGTTTGATTGTTGCTTTAAGCTTAGGGGGTGCAGGAATGTGTGTGGTGCTACGTAACAATCGTTGTTTTAAATTGTTAAACTTTCCCCCTCCAACCTCCCTTTCTTGGGGGAAATGGCGTGCAAATCTGTCCCTTTCAAAAGTGCGTGGGTGAGTTCCTCTGTCCAGAGAAACTTCAACATCACGGAAACGTCCCCCGTGATTCACAAAAGAAACAGATTTTATTCTGCGAGCAGAGGAAGAATGAGAAGGAAAAGTATTGGAAGTTGCTCGGTTCCTGAGATTTTGAGTAGAAACTGAATCAAACTCAGAAGGGTCATTATATTGCTGAGGAACATCCTCCTCAGAAAGAGCATCTTGCTCAACAAAAAATTCACGCTCTGCGTGGTTCTCAATTTCAGCATCAACATTAGACGCAGTGGCAAACTGTGTGCGCTTTGCTCTATTGCGTTGACGCTTTATTTGGTGTCTATTGGGAGGTCTGTATGGACCTACAACCTCATAGTGCTGATCAGGGTGGAAAGTAGAGACTGAACGAGAAGAACCAAGCCTGGCACTTTCTCGGGACACTGGTACTCGACCTGGACGGGAATACTCATGTTGCCAATTCAAATCTCTGTATTGTGTATTCATAAACTCACGTGCACGAAAACGTGCATTTGTTTGTTTGTTAAACAATTTGTTGTCACGTCTTGCACGTAAACGTGCATTTGTATTCTTTTCTTGGTCGTGTGAGTCATAATTAAACTCATTTGCACGAAAACGTGCAGTTGTATTCTTCATTGAAGCATCAAATCTGTAGTTTGGTGATGTATCAGTGAGTCTAATACGAGGACGCGGCGCCAAACGCTGTCTCTCGCGCCTCGAAAAAACATCCATCCTAAACGCACACCAAACTCAGCAAAAAACTCCAAAAACAAAACAAACTGTACCGTTCAAGTCTTGTGCGACGTTTCGGTACTAAACTGTACCTTCCTCAGGCTGACTTGAACGAAATTAAATCACAAAACTGACTAAAAATGTCCAAAAGATCACTTTATATGCGCAGACAATTCGCTGAGCATCCGAATCACGCGGCGCGCTGTCCTCAAATGCGTGCTGTGTGCATGAGCCTGCAGCGCGCTCTCTCTATGTGTGTGTGTGTGTGTGTGTATGTGTGCGACCCTGTTATAAAATCAGAACAATTAAGCTCAATTATATACAAACTGTGTGAATAAACAAAGCGAAATGAAGGAATATTCTTTACATTTGTGAAAACAAATGGAATTCAAGCCCAAATTAGTATAAAATAAAATATTAAAGATGATATTCACTAATTGTGTGATTCTGTCGGGTCAATAGTGACGCACCAACATAAGCCATATATGGAGTAGAATTCTCCTCCCGTGTATCAAAAATACTCAAAGAACCTTTGATGTCAAATTAAACAAACGAACCGATCATCACATGAACATTCAAATAACCAGTCCAGCGATGAGCAATCAAGATCTTTTTTCCTAAATCTCCTGTAATAAACTGTGTTTGTGTATATTGAATTTGTAAACTAACAAAAAAAAGGTTTTTTGAAAAAAGTTATGAAGATGAAGAAATTATCAATGTAAATGAGTATATATGAATCATGTATATTTATTTATAAGTAAAAGGTATCTCTATTCCTAAAATAAATTTTGAAATCACACAAATGTATGTTTGTGTATATAAATTATGTATGTGATTTGTGTGTGTACATATAAGAGAGTGTGTGTGTGTGTGTGTGTATATATGTACGTGTGTGTGTGTGTGCAAATAAACACACAGAGAGAGACACACACTTAATTATGGGAATAAGTAAAACTGGAAATACCCAACCCAATCCAAACCATACAATAAAATTGTTGAAGGGAATAAAATAAAAACCGAAAAAAAAACTGTGCCATGACCCAATCCCAACCCCGAGCAGGCCCAAAGCTCAGAGAGGGAGGCACGGGCTGGATTAGGAAAATGTAAAAATCCAAGGCCTGGGTCCAATAAAGGGCCCAGGCCTGGTTGTGCACAGTCCTTCCCTCAACTGACCACTAAGAGCCCACCCAAGAGCGGGAAAGGGACACAACTACAGCTGTTAGTATAATAAAATAAAATAAAATAAAATAAATACATCCCAAAGGGGGTATTATTGTAAGGGTACCCCAGGTTAGGTTTAGGAGCTGATGTGGGTATTGCTCTAAGGGTTATTAAGGTTAGGTTTAGGGGCTGGTAGGGTAACCAAGGTTAGGTTTAGGGGCTAGTGTGGGTATTATTCTAAGGGTAATTAAGGTTAGGTTTAGGGGTTGGTGTAGATGTGGTTGTAGAAAATAGAAATATGTGATCATTTAGACCACATTCAAAGGAAAGAAGGAGAATATAAAAGAAAAAAATATAATTGACTCATCAGAATTACATCTCATTAAGACCTCTCGGGTAGAGGGTATCCAAGCGTGTGATCCATGTCCTCTCAGCTCTAAGGCGGTCCTGTAATGACCAGAGGGGATTCGCTTGGAGTCCCGTCGCCCTGAGGGCCGCAAGACCGTGAACCAAAAAATGCTGAACCACATGTCTACGCTTCTCAATTTTGTGTACAATATTGTGGGCATGCTGGTAGATGCGGACACGTAGCTCATTTTTGGTTTGGCCCACATACTGTCTGCGGCATTTGAGACAAAAATTAAATAGACACAATTACTTGTTCGGTGGGACAAAGGCTGTGGCAGTTGAAATATTTGTTTTGTAGATTTACTCATTACCCAACGTAAAGAAACAAAATATTTACATTTATCCCTTGGGCCTTTTGGTAAAGGTGAATATAATTTACTATGAACTAAAGTGTCCAAAAGATTTTTGTTGCGTTTGTAGGCCGCAATGGGCTTATGGTGTTGGAGATAAGGTGTGGGTGTGAGAAATTTAAGGAAGTTAGATTTTGACGCTAAATTGAGTTGAACACTTTGGCTAGAAAAATGTGTCACTAAAGGAATGATTTTGTTTCTGGGATGTGGATCTGTCGTAGGGAGCACTTTGGGTTGGTTAAAAGTTTTGAGCATCCTACGAAGGAATGATCTCGAGTAACCGCGTTGTTTTAAGGCAGAGAATAAAGTTTTGGTAGCAGAAAGGAAAAAAGTCTGTTCTGTGCAAATTCTGTGAAATCTCAACAATTGAGATTTCACAATCCCTTTGAATGTGTGTTTGGGGTGAAAACTGTGCTTATGAAGAAGTGAGTGTGTGTCGGTTTCCTTGAAATAAACTCTGAAGTCCAACCGACCCGTTTCCTGAAATTTAGGACCCTTATAGGAAACCACATCCAGAAAATTGACCTCTTGTAGATCAATCATAAACTTAATCTTAATGGAACTCTGATGTGTGTTTAAATGTTGTGTAAACGTCATAAATTCATCCTTGGAGTACGTCCAGACACCCCAGATATCATCCAGAAAACGAAAATATGCAAACGGTTTTAAAGGAAAGGAAGAGAGAGCCGATTCCTCCCAGTCGGCCATAAAGATGTTGGCATACGAGGGGGCAAATTTCTTCCCCATTGCCGTGCCTTTAATTTGTAGATAGAATTTCGAATCAAACTCAAAATCGTTTTTTGTTAAATTAATTTCCAATAACTTCAAAATATATTCATCCGGCCTTTTTGGGTCCGGGAATTTACTCATACATTTCTTAACAGCTTCCAAGCCGACTTTAGTCTCAATATTAGTATACAAACTGTCAATGTCAATGGTAAAAGAAAAGCATTAGGAGGAATTTGTAAACGGCCAATTTTAGAAATAAAATCATAAGTGTCTTTTAGATAACTGGGGTGTTTCTGTGAAATGGGATTTAAAAAATACTCGATGTACTCAGCAACAAAATACGTTTCGCTATTGCAGTCAGACACAATAGGTCTGCCAGGGGAATTTTAAACGGAACACTCCAATTTTTGGGTTCTTTATGTATTTTAGGTAATAAATAGAATCTCCTGGGTCTCGGCGGACCATTTCCCAGGAGATACTCTTTTTGGCGCCCACTAATAATTTTCTTTGAGTACATTTCTTCTAATATCTCTGAAATTAAATTAATAGTCTGTAAATAAATAGGTTTCTCCAACGGACGATAATGTTCAACAACTGTTAGTTGCCTCTGTCCCTCCCGAACATACTGGTCTCTATCTAAGATGACAACCGCATTCCCCTTATCTGCGGGCTTGATAACAATATTGTTGTTATTTTGAAGTTCACGTAACGCTTTCTTTTCTCCTCTGGACAAATTAGGTTCAGCTCTATGACCCCAGTGCAAATGGCGATACGCATAATTATCAGCCCTAATAATTTGGGCTATCTGTTTCGGGAGACTGGAGAGAGCCGGTGTCCAGTCAGAGCCATGCGTGAAAGGAAGTTTATGTTTTTGACTCTTCTTGCCCTCAAAAAATGTTTCTAATTTCAACCTACGATGGTAGGACTGCATGTCTTTTAACAATTCTTTTTTCTGAGTTTTAAGGCCTAAGGGGGTGGGAATGAAAGAGAGACCTTTCAAAAGAACAGAATTTTGCTCTGAAGTGAGCACAAACGACTCCGAAAGATTGATAATGAGCTTATGGGGTCCCATTGTTGGGCTGTCACTGGCTATAAGTTTAAATGGGTCGCCCAATGTGCTAACATGGCCTTAGCGGTCATTGACCTCCAGTGGATGCCGTCATCGTCCACTTGAAACTGAGCCGTTGGGAGCAACGGAATAAATTTCATGTTCTTTTTGATGTGTCCATTAATGTGTTCCAACATGAGTTGTTCTTCCATAGGAAGAGTCCTGGAAAAATTGATAAGAGGACAAAACAACTCTGTATCCGGCAAACGCTGTTTGACCGCTCTGTATGCCCTCTGCATTTCCGTAATTGCTGTCATTCTGTACCGTTGCCGTCTGTTGTTCAAACCAAATGACAGAATAATCTTTTCAGGCTTAACCTCAATGGTAGCCTTCTCTATGAGATTTCCAGCGTGTTGCCACTTGGCCCCTGGAAAGCTATCCACTTGTAAATCTGGGTACTGGAATGAGGGAAGCCTATGAAGATTGGAGTCGCCAATTATTACGAATCTCTTTCTCAGTGTTAAACTCCAATCGAATAACTTTCTACCCGTATTGACGTGCCTGATTGGACGACCAATCGAGCTGGGAGTCAAAGGGGCAGGGCTCAGAGCTCCAACAGAAGTTGTGTCCTCAAGCGGTGGTTGAGCCGCTAGGGGAGGATGTAGAATACAGCTAGGTTCTCCTCGTTCCACCACCTCAGTAGGTTTCTGTGGAAATTTTGTATTTGCTTCTCCTCTCAGTCTGCTTTCGACTGGGGAGGAATGTTGAGAAACACTGTGTTCAACACGTACCACCTTCACAATAGGTTCCAAGGGGACCCTCGGATTCGGAGATGGTTCATATTCTTCGAGAAAATGTGAGAGTGGAGAACGAATTCTGTTGGAATCTCCTGAGTGTTCAGAAAACAACACTGCGCTAGAGTGTTGAGAAGAGTCAGAAGTAGCGGCACAGCGTTGTGCGGGGGTAAAGGAGAATCAATTCAATTCTCTTCCCCCAAATTAACTAACTCCCGAGGTGACCCATCCCGCCGTGGAGTGGACACTACATCACATTCACTCTGGTGATGTGTGTCCCTCACAAGGATGAGCTGGTCACCTTCAAGAGCCTCGGACTGGTGTGTATGCGTTTTCCTAATCCTTTGTTTTTGTGGTGACATCGCTCGAGCCTGTATGGGCTGGAGCGCTGGTTGCGGTCCCACGGGAGACAATTCCCTTTCAAAAGACCAGTCTCTCCGATTTGGAGGAGACTTTGACACCCCCCCCTCCACCAAAAGAGATGGTGAGGTTTGGACTTCAATGTGGTGTGCCCCCGCTTTCGGGCGGACCACAACTAGAGGGGTACTAACCAATGGCAGTGGAGCTGGTGCTGTTCGTGCTAGTAGTTGTGAGCCAGAGACTGCCACTTCCGCAAATGTGCGAGGTCGTGGGGACTCTGACACTTGCTCTTCAGCTATGACCAATGGTATTGCATTGGAATTCGCTTCTGATAGTTCAGCTGTAATGAAAGCCTCTGCTTGTTCAATAGTCTCAGGACTCACCCTTCCCCGAAAATTACGATCAGCCCAATTAGACGCTACTTCAAACGCCTTTGGCCAATCGGCTTGGTCCGTTTGTTCCCGGATGGCTTTAATCGTTTCGTCTATCAACGTCTCATAGTGCTGTTCTAAAATGAGCTGTGTGGTAAAAGACCAATTTTTAGCGTTACCCTCTAGCATTTGACGCACCTGATCGTTAGGAGACGCGGGGTTGACGGCCTCAATCAAAATGCCAGTCAACCTTTGAAAAGTAATCGGTTGGTTATCTTGAATCTTTGTAGTGACTTTCCCCAAATGGTGAACTAAACGGATCAAATCATACATGCGTTTGATTGTTGCTTTAAGCTTAGGGGGTGCAGGAATGTGTGTGGTGCTACGTAACAATCGTTGTTTTAAATTGTTAAACTTTCCCCCTCCAACCTCCCTTTCTTGGGGGAAATGGCGTGCAAATCTGTCCCTTTCAAAAGTGCGTGGGTGAGTTCCTCTGTCCAGAGAAACTTCAACATCACGGAAACGTCCCCCGTGATTCACAAAAGAAACAGATTTTATTCTGCGAGCAGAGGAAGAATGAGAAGGAAAAGTATTGGAAGTTGCTCGGTTCCTGAGATTTTGAGTAGAAACTGAATCAAACTCAGAAGGGTCATTATATTGCTGAGGAACATCCTCCTCAGAAAGAGCATCTTGCTCAACAAAAAATTCACGCTCTGCGTGGTTCTCAATTTCAGCATCAACATTAGACGCAGTGGCAAACTGTGTGCGCTTTGCTCTATTGCGTTGACGCTTTATTTGGTGTCTATTGGGAGGTCTGTATGGACCTACAACCTCATAGTGCTGATCAGGGTGGAAAGTAGAGACTGAACGAGAAGAACCAAGCCTGGCACTTTCTCGGGACACTGGTACTCGACCTGGACGGGAATACTCATGTTGCCAATTCAAATCTCTGTATTGTGTATTCATAAACTCACGTGCACGAAAACGTGCATTTGTTTGTTTGTTAAACAATTTGTTGTCACGTCTTGCACGTAAACGTGCATTTGTATTCTTTTCTTGGTCGTGTGAGTCATAATTAAACTCATTTGCACGAAAACGTGCAGTTGTATTCTTCATTGAAGCATCAAATCTGTAGTTTGGTGATGTATCAGTGAGTCTAATACGAGGACGCGGCGCCAAACGCTGTCTCTCGCGCCTCGAAAAAACATCCATGCTAAACGCACACCAAACTCAGCAAAAAACTCCAAAAACAAAACAAACTGTACCGTTCAAGTCTTGTGCGACGTTTCGGTACTAAACTGTACCTTCCTCAGGCTGACTTGAACGAAATTAAATCACAAAACTGACTAAAAATGTCCAAAAGATCACTTTATATGCGCAGACAATTCGCTGAGCATCCGAATCACGCGGCGCGCTGTCCTCAAATGCGTGCTGTGTGCATGAGCCTGCAGCGCGCTCTCTCTATGTGTGTGTGTGTGTGTATGTGTGCGACCCTGTTATAAAATCAGAACAATTAAGCTCAATTATATACAAACTGTGTGAATAAACAAAGCGAAATGAAGGAATATTCTTTACATTTGTGAAAACAAATGGAATTCAAGCCCAAATTAGTATAAAATAAAATATTAAAGATGATATTCACTAATTGTGTGATTCTGTCGGGTCAATAGTGACGCACCAACATAAGCCATATATGGAGTAGAATTCTCCTCCCGTGTATCAAAAATACTCAAAGAACCTTTGATGTCAAATTAAACAAACGAACCGATCATCACATGAACATTCAAATAACCAGTCCAGCGATGAGCAATCAAGATCTTTTTTCCTAAATCTCCTGTAATAAACTGTGTTTGTGTATATTGAATTTGTAAACTAACAAAAAAAGTTTTTTTGAAAAAAGTTATGAAGATGAAGAAATTATCAATGTAAATGAGTATATATGAATCATGTATATTTATTTATAAGTAAAAGGTATCTCTATTCCTAAAATAAATTTTGAAATCACACAAATGTATGTTTGTGTATATAAATTATGTATGTGATTTGTGTGTGTACATATAAGAGAGTGTGTGTGTGTGTGTGTGTATATATGTACGTGTGTGTGTGTGTGCAAATAAACACACAGAGAGAGACACACACTTAATTATGGGAATAAGTAAAACTGGAAATACCCAACCCAATCCAAACCATACAATAAAATTGTTGAAGGGAATAAAATAAAAACCGAAAAAAAACTGTGCCATGACCCAATCCCAACCCCGAGCAGGCCCAAAGCTCAGAGAGGGAGGCACGGGCTGGATTAGGAAAATGTAAAAATCCAAGGCCTGGGTCCAATAAAGGGCCCAGGCCTGGTTGTGCACAGTCCTTCCCTCAACTGACCACTAAGAGCCCACCCAAGAGCGGGAAAGGGACACAACTACAGCTGTTAGTATAATAAAATAAAATAAAATAAAATAAATACATCCCAAAGGGGGGTATTATTGTAAGGAGTACCCCAGGTTAGGTTTAGGAGCTGATGTGGGTATTGCTCTAAGGGTTATTAAGGTTAGGTTTAGGGGCTGGTAGGGTAACCAAGGTTAGGTTTAGGGGCTAGTGTGGGTATTATTCTAAGGGTAATTAAGGTTAGGTTTAGGGGTTGGTGTAGATGTGGTTGTAGAAAATAGAAATATGTGATCATTTAGACCACATTCAAAGGAAAGAAGGAGAATATAAAAGAAAAAAATATAATTGACTCATCAGAATTACATCTCATTAAGACCTCTCGGGTAGAGGGTATCCAAGCGTGTGATCCATGTCCTCTCAGCTCTAAGGCGGTCCTGTAATGACCAGAGGGGATTCGCTTGGAGTCCCGTCGCCCTGAGGGCCGCAAGACCGTGAACCAAAAAATGCTGAACCACATGTCTACGCTTCTCAATTTTGTGTACAATATTGTGGGCATGCTGGTAGATGCGGACACGTAGCTCATTTTTGGTTTGGCCCACATACTGTCTGCGGCATTTGAGACAAAAAATTAAATAGACACAATTACTTGTTCGGTGGGACAAAGGCTGTGGCAGTTGAAATATTTGTTTTGTAGATTTACTCATTACCCAACGTAAAGAAACAAAATATTTACATTTATCCCTTGGGCCTTTTGGTAAAGGTGAATATAATTTACTATGAACTAAAGTGTCCAAAAGATTTTTGTTGCGTTTGTAGGCCGCAATGGGCTTATGGTGTTGGAGATAAGGTGTGGGTGTGAGAAATTTAAGGAAGTTAGATTTTGACGCTAAATTGAGTTGAACACTTTGGCTAGAAAAATGTGTCACTAAAGGAATGATTTTGTTTCTGGGATGTGGATCTGTCGTAGGGAGCACTTTGGGTTGGTTAAAAGTTTTGAGCATCCTACGAAGGAATGATCTCGAGTAACCGCGTTGTTTTAAGGCAGAGAATAAAGTTTTGGTAGCAGAAAGGAAAAAAGTCTGTTCTGTGCAAATTCTGTGAAATCTCAACAATTGAGATTTCACAATCCCTTGAATGTGTGTTTGGGGTGAAAACTGTGCTTATGAAGAAGTGAGTGTGTGTCGGTTTCCTTGAAATAAACTCTGAAGTCCAACCGACCCGTTTCCTGAAATTTAGGACCCTTATAGGAAACCACATCCAGAAAATTGACCTCTTGTAGATCAATCATAAACTTAATCTTAATGGAACTCTGATGTGTGTTTAAATGTTGTGTAAACGTCATAAATTCATCCTTGGAGTACGTCCAGACACCCCAGATATCATCCAGAAAACGAAAATATGCAAACGGTTTTAAAGGAAAGGAAGAGAGAGCCGATTCCTCCCAGTCGGCCATAAAGATGTTGGCATACGAGGGGGCAAATTTCTTCCCCATTGCCGTGCCTTTAATTTGTAGATAGAATTTCGAATCAAACTCAAAATCGTTTTTTGTTAAATTAATTTCCAATAACTTCAAAATATATTCATCCGGCCTTTTTGGGTCCGGGAATTTACTCATACATTTCTTAACAGCTTCCAAGCCGACTTTAGTCTCAATATTAGTATACAAACTGTCAATGTCAATGGTAAAAAGAAAAGCATTAGGAGGAATTTGTAAACGGCCAATTTTAGAAATAAAATCATAAGTGTCTTTTAGATAACTGGGGTGTTTCTGTGAAATGGGATTTAAAAAATACTCGATGTACTCAGCAACAAAATACGTTTCGCTATTGCAGTCAGACACAATAGGTCTGCCAGGGGGAATTTTAAACGGAACACTCCAATTTTTGGGTTCTTTATGTATTTTAGGTAATAAATAGAATCTCCTGGGTCTCGGCGGACCATTTCCCAGGAGATACTCTTTTTGGCGCCCACTAATAATTTTCTTTGAGTACATTTCTTCTAATATCTCTGAAATTAAATTAATAGTCTGTAAATAAATAGGTTTCTCCAACGGACGATAATGTTCAACAACTGTTAGTTGCCTCTGTCCCTCCCGAACATACTGGTCTCTATCTAAGATGACAACCGCATTCCCCTTATCTGCGGGCTTGATAACAATATTGTTGTTATTTTGAAGTTCACGTAACGCTTTCTTTTCTCCTCTGGACAAATTAGGTTCAGCTCTATGACCCCAGTGCAAATGGCGATACGCATAATTATCAGCCCTAATAATTTGGGCTATCTGTTTCGGGAGACTGGAGAGAGCCGGTGTCCAGTCAGAGCCATGCGTGAAAGGAAGTTTATGTTTTTGACTCTTCTTGCCCTCAAAAAATGTTTCTAATTTCAACCTACGATGGTAGGACTGCATGTCTTTTAACAATTCTTTTTTCTGAGTTTTAAGGCCTAAGGGGGTGGGAATGAAAGAGAGACCTTTCAAAAGAACAGAATTTTGCTCTGAAGTGAGCACAAACGACTCCGAAAGATTGATAATGAGCTTATGGGGTCCCATTGTTGGGCTGTCACTGGCTATAAGTTTAAATGGGTCGCCCAATGTGCTAACATGGCCTTAGCGGTCATTGACCTCCAGTGGATGCCGTCATCGTCCACTTGAAACTGAGCCGTTGGGAGCAACGGAATAAATTTCATGTTCTTTTTGATGTGTCCATTAATGTGTTCCAACATGAGTTGTTCTTCCATAGGAAGAGTCCTGGAAAAATTGATAAGAGGACAAAACAACTCTGTATCCGGCAAACGCTGTTTGACCGCTCTGTATGCCCTCTGCATTTCCGTAATTGCTGTCATTCTGTACCGTTGCCGTCTGTTGTTCAAACCAAATGACAGAATAATCTTTTCAGGCTTAACCTCAATGGTAGCCTTCTCTATGAGATTTCCAGCGTGTTGCCACTTGGCCCCTGGAAAGCTATCCACTTGTAAATCTGGGTACTGGAATGAGGGAAGCCTATGAAGATTGGAGTCGCCAATTATTACGAATCTCTTTCTCAGTGTTAAACTCCAATCGAATAACTTTCTACCCGTATTGACGTGCCTGATTGGACGACCAATCGAGCTGGGAGTCAAAGGGGCAGGGCTCAGAGCTCCAACAGAAGTTGTGTCCTCAAGCGGTGGTTGAGCCGCTAGGGGAGGATGTAGAATACAGCTAGGTTCTCCTCGTTCCACCACCTCAGTAGGTTTCTGTGGAAATTTTGTATTTGCTTCTCCTCTCAGTCTGCTTTCGACTGGGGAGGAATGTTGAGAAACACTGTGTTCAACACGTACCACCTTCACAATAGGTTCCAAGGGGACCCTCGGATTCGGAGATGGTTCATATTCTTCGAGAAAATGTGAGAGTGGAGAACGAATTCTGTTGGAATCTCCTGAGTGTTCAGAAAACAACACTGCGCTAGAGTGTTGAGAAGAGTCAGAAGTAGCGGCACAGCGTTGTGCGGGGGGTAAAGGAGAATCAATTCAATTCTCTTCCCCCAAATTAACTAACTCCCGAGGTGACCCATCCCGCCGTGGAGTGGACACTACATCACATTCACTCTGGTGATGTGTGTCCCTCACAAGGATGAGCTGGTCACCTTCAAGAGCCTCGGACTGGTGTGTATGCGTTTTCCTAATCCTTTGTTTTTGTGGTGACATCGCTCGAGCCTGTATGGGCTGGAGCGCTGGTTGCGGTCCCACGGGAGACAATTCCCTTTCAAAAGACCAGTCTCTCCGATTTGGAGGAGACTTTGACACCCCCCTTCCACCAAAAGAGATGGTGAGGTTTGGACTTCAATGTGGTGTGCCCCCGCTTTCGGGCGGACCACAACTAGAGGGGTACTAACCAATGGCAGTGGAGCTGGTGCTGTTCGTGCTAGTAGTTGTGAGCCAGAGACTGCCACTTCCGCAAATGTGCGAGGTCGTGGGGACTCTGACACTTGCTCTTCAGCTATGACCAATGGTATTGCATTGGAATTCGCTTCTGATAGTTCAGCTGTAATGAAAGCCTCTGCTTGTTCAATAGTCTCAGGACTCACCCTTCCCCGAAAATTACGATCAGCCCAATTAGACGCTACTTCAAACGCCTTTGGCCAATCGGCTTGGTCCGTTTGTTCCCGGATGGCTTTAATCGTTTCGTCTATCAACGTCTCATAGTGCTGTTCTAAAATGAGCTGTGTGGTAAAAGACCAATTTTTAGCGTTACCCTCTAGCATTTGACGCACCTGATCGTTAGGAGACGCGGGGTTGACGGCCTCAATCAAAATGCCAGTCAACCTTTGAAAAGTAATCGGTTGGTTATCTTGAATCTTTGTAGTGACTTTCCCCAAATGGTGAACTAAACGGATCAAATCATACATGCGTTTGATTGTTGCTTTAAGCTTAGGGGGTGCAGGAATGTGTGTGGTGCTACGTAACAATCGTTGTTTTAAATTGTTAAACTTTCCCCCTCCAACCTCCCTTTCTTGGGGGAAATGGCGTGCAAATCTGTCCCTTTCAAAAGTGCGTGGGTGAGTTCCTCTGTCCAGAGAAACTTCAACATCACGGAAACGTCCCCCGTGATTCACAAAAGAAACAGATTTTATTCTGCGAGCAGAGGAAGAATGAGAAGGAAAAGTATTGGAAGTTGCTCGGTTCCTGAGATTTTGAGTAGAAACTGAATCAAACTCAGAAGGGTCATTATATTGCTGAGGAACATCCTCCTCAGAAAGAGCATCTTGCTCAACAAAAAATTCACGCTCTGCGTGGTTCTCAATTTCAGCATCAACATTAGACGCAGTGGCAAACTGTGTGCGCTTTGCTCTATTGCGTTGACGCTTTATTTGGTGTCTATTGGGAGGTCTGTATGGACCTACAACCTCATAGTGCTGATCAGGGTGGAAAGTAGAGACTGAACGAGAAGAACCAAGCCTGGCACTTTCTCGGGACACTGGTACTCGACCTGGACGGGAATACTCATGTTGCCAATTCAAATCTCTGTATTGTGTATTCATAAACTCACGTGCACGAAAACGTGCATTTGTTTGTTTGTTAAACAATTTGTTGTCACGTCTTGCACGTAAACGTGCATTTGTATTCTTTTCTTGGTCGTGTGAGTCATAATTAAACTCATTTGCACGAAAACGTGCAGTTGTATTCTTCATTGAAGCATCAAATCTGTAGTTTGGTGATGTATCAGTGAGTCTAATACGAGGACGCGGCGCCAAACGCTGTCTCTCGCGCCTCGAAAAAACATCCATCCTAAACGCACACCAAACTCAGCAAAAAACTCCAAAAACAAAACAAACTGTACCGTTCAAGTCTTGTGCGACGTTTCGGTACTAAACTGTACCTTCCTCAGGCTGACTTGAACGAAATTAAATCACAAAACTGACTAAAAATGTCCAAAAGATCACTTTATATGCGCAGACAATTCGCTGAGCATCCGAATCACGCGGCGCGCTGTCCTCAAATGCGTGCTGTGTGCATGAGCCTGCAGCGCGCTCTCTCTATGTGTGTGTGTGTGTGTGTGTATGTGTGCGACGCTGTTATAAAATCAGAACAATTAAGCTCAATTATATACAAACTGTGTGAATAAACAAAGCGAAATGAAGGAATATTCTTTACATTTGTGAAAACAAATGGAATTCAAGCCCAAATTAGTATAAAATAAAATATTAAAGATGATATTCACTAATTGTGTGATTCTGTCGGGTCAATAGTGACGCACCAACATAAGCCATATATGGAGTAGAATTCTCCTCCCGTGTATCAAAAATACTCAAAGAACCTTTGATGTCAAATTAAACAAACGAACCGATCATCACATGAACATTCAAATAACCAGTCCAGCGATGAGCAATCAAGATCTTTTTTCCTAAATCTCCTGTAATAAACTGTGTTTGTGTATATTGAATTTGTAAACTAACAAAAAAAAGGTTTTTTTGAAAAAAGTTATGAAGATGAAGAAATTATCAATGTAAATGAGTATATATGAATCATGTATATTTATTTATAAGTAAAAGGTATCTCTATTCCTAAAATAAATTTTGAAATCACACAAATGTATGTTTGTGTATATAAATTATGTATGTGATTTGTGTGTGTACATATAAGAGAGTGTGTGTGTGTGTGTGTATATATATGTACGTGTGTGTGTGTGTGCAAATAAACACACAGAGAGAGACACACACTTAATTATGGGAATAAGTAAAACTGGAAATACCCAACCCAATCCAAACCATACAATAAAATTGTTGAAGGGAATAAAATAAAAACCGAAAAAAAACTGTGCCATGACCCAATCCCAACCCCGAGCAGGCCCAAAGCTCAGAGAGGGAGGCACGGGCTGGATTAGGAAAATGTAAAAATCCAAGGCCTGGGTCCAATAAAGGGCCCAGGCCTGGTTGTGCACAGTCCTTCCCTCAACTGACCACTAAGAGCCCACCCAAGAGCGGGAAAGGGACACAACTACAGCTGTTAGTATAATAAAATAAAATAAAATAAAATAAATACATCCCAAAGGGGGTATTATTGTAAGGAGTACCCCAGGTTAGGTTTAGGAGCTGATGTGGGTATTGCTCTAAGGGTTATTAAGGTTAGGTTTAGGGGCTGGTAGGGTAACCAAGGTTAGGTTTAGGGGCTAGTGTGGGTATTATTCTAAGGGTAATTAAGGTTAGGTTTAGGGGTTGGTGTAGATGTGGTTGTAGAAAATAGAAATATGTGATCATTTAGACCACATTCAAAGGAAAGAAGGAGAATATAAAAGAAAAAAAATATAATTGACTCATCAGAATTACATCTCATTAAGACCTCTCGGGTAGAGGGTATCCAAGCGTGTGATCCATGTCCTCTCAGCTCTAAGGCGGTCCTGTAATGACCAGAGGGGATTCGCTTGGAGTCCCGTCGCCCTGAGGGCCGCAAGACCGTGAACCAAAAAATGCTGAACCACATGTCTACGCTTCTCAATTTTGTGTACAATATTGTGGGCATGCTGGTAGATGCGGACACGTAGCTCATTTTTGGTTTGGCCCACATACTGTCTGCGGCATTTGAGACAAAAAATTAAATAGACACAATTACTTGTTCGGTGGGACAAAGGCTGTGGCAGTTGAAATATTTGTTTTGTAGATTTACTCATTACCCAACGTAAAGAAACAAAATATTTACATTTATCCCTTGGGCCTTTTGGTAAAGGTGAATATAATTTACTATGAACTAAAGTGTCCAAAAGATTTTTGTTGCGTTTGTAGGCCGCAATGGGCTTATGGTGTTGGAGATAAGGTGTGGGTGTGAGAAATTTAAGGAAGTTAGATTTTGACGCTAAATTGAGTTGAACACTTTGGCTAGAAAAATGTGTCACTAAAGGAATGATTTTGTTTCTGGGATGTGGATCTGTCGTAGGGAGCACTTTGGGTTGGTTAAAAGTTTTGAGCATCCTACGAAGGAATGATCTCGAGTAACCGCGTTGTTTTAAGGCAGAGAATAAAGTTTTGGTAGCAGAAAGGAAAAAAGTCTGTTCTGTGCAAATTCTGTGAAATCTCAACAATTGAGATTTCACAATCCCTTTGAATGTGTGTTTGGGGTGAAAACTGTGCTTATGAAGAAGTGAGTGTGTGTCGGTTTCCTTGAAATAAACTCTGAAGTCCAACCGACCCGTTTCCTGAAATTTAGGACCCTTATAGGAAACCACATCCAGAAAATTGACCTCTTGTAGATCAATCATAAACTTAATCTTAATGGAACTCTGATGTGTGTTTAAATGTTGTGTAAACGTCATAAATTCATCCTTGGAGTACGTCCAGACACCCCAGATATCATCCAGAAAACGAAAATATGCAAACGGTTTTAAAGGAAAGGAAGAGAGAGCCGATTCCTCCCAGTCGGCCATAAAGATGTTGGCATACGAGGGGGCAAATTTCTTCCCCATTGCCGTGCCTTTAATTTGTAGATAGAATTTCGAATCAAACTCAAAATCGTTTTTTGTTAAATTAATTTCCAATAACTTCAAAATATATTCATCCGGCCTTTTTGGGTCCGGGAATTTACTCATACATTTCTTAACAGCTTCCAAGCCGACTTTAGTCTCAATATTAGTATACAAACTGTCAATGTCAATGGTAAAAAGAAAAGCATTAGGAGGAATTTGTAAACGGCCAATTTTAGAAATAAAATCATAAGTGTCTTTTAGATAACTGGGGTGTTTCTGTGAAATGGGATTTAAAAAATACTCGATGTACTCAGCAACAAAATACGTTTCGCTATTGCAGTCAGACACAATAGGTCTGCCAGGGGGAATTTTAAACGGAACACTCCAATTTTTGGGTTCTTTATGTATTTTAGGTAATAAATAGAATCTCCTGGGTCTCGGCGGACCATTTCCCAGGAGATACTCTTTTTGGCGCCCACTAATAATTTTCTTTGAGTACATTTCTTCTAATATCTCTGAAATTAAATTAATAGTCTGTAAATAAATAGGTTTCTCCAACGGACGATAATGTTCAACAACTGTTAGTTGCCTCTGTCCCTCCCGAACATACTGGTCTCTATCTAAGATGACAACCGCATTCCCCTTATCTGCGGGCTTGATAACAATATTGTTGTTATTTTGAAGTTCACGTAACGCTTTCTTTTCTCCTCTGGACAAATTAGGTTCAGCTCTATGACCCCAGTGCAAATGGCGATACGCATAATTATCAGCCCTAATAATTTGGGCTATCTGTTTCGGGAGACTGGAGAGAGCCGGTGTCCAGTCAGAGCCATGCGTGAAAGGAAGTTTATGTTTTTGACTCTTCTTGCCCTCAAAAAATGTTTCTAATTTCAACCTACGATGGTAGGACTGCATGTCTTTTAACAATTCTTTTTTCTGAGTTTTAAGGCCTAAGGGGGTGGGAATGAAAGAGAGACCTTTCAAAAGAACAGAATTTTGCTCTGAAGTGAGCACAAACGACTCCGAAAGATTGATAATGAGCTTATGGGGTCCCATTGTTGGGCTGTCACTGGCTATAAGTTTAAATGGGTCGCCCAATGTGCTAACATGGCCTTAGCGGTCATTGACCTCCAGTGGATGCCGTCATCGTCCACTTGAAACTGAGCCGTTGGGAGCAACGGAATAAATTTCATGTTCTTTTTGATGTGTCCATTAATGTGTTCCAACATGAGTTGTTCTTCCATAGGAAGAGTCCTGGAAAAATTGATAAGAGGACAAAACAACTCTGTATCCGGCAAACGCTGTTTGACCGCTCTGTATGCCCTCTGCATTTCCGTAATTGCTGTCATTCTGTACCGTTGCCGTCTGTTGTTCAAACCAAATGACAGAATAATCTTTTCAGGCTTAACCTCAATGGTAGCCTTCTCTATGAGATTTCCAGCGTGTTGCCACTTGGCCCCTGGAAAGCTATCCACTTGTAAATCTGGGTACTGGAATGAGGGAAGCCTATGAAGATTGGAGTCGCCAATTATTACGAATCTCTTTCTCAGTGTTAAACTCCAATCGAATAACTTTCTACCCGTATTGACGTGCCTGATTGGACGACCAATCGAGCTGGGAGTCAAAGGGGCAGGGCTCAGAGCTCCAACAGAAGTTGTGTCCTCAAGCGGTGGTTGAGCCGCTAGGGGAGGATGTAGAATACAGCTAGGTTCTCCTCGTTCCACCACCTCAGTAGGTTTCTGTGGAAATTTTGTATTTGCTTCTCCTCTCAGTCTGCTTTCGACTGGGGAGGAATGTTGAGAAACACTGTGTTCAACACGTACCACCTTCACAATAGGTTCCAAGGGGACCCTCGGATTCGGAGATGGTTCATATTCTTCGAGAAAATGTGAGAGTGGAGAACGAATTCTGTTGGAATCTCCTGAGTGTTCAGAAAACAACACTGCGCTAGAGTGTTGAGAAGAGTCAGAAGTAGCGGCACAGCGTTGTGCGGGGGGTAAAGGAGAATCAATTCAATTCTCTTCCCCCAAATTAACTAACTCCCGAGGTGACCCATCCCGCCGTGGAGTGGACACTACATCACATTCACTCTGGTGATGTGTGTCCCTCACAAGGATGAGCTGGTCACCTTCAAGAGCCTCGGACTGGTGTGTATGCGTTTTCCTAATCCTTTGTTTTTGTGGTGACATCGCTCGAGCCTGTATGGGCTGGAGCGCTGGTTGCGGTCCCACGGGAGACAATTCCCTTTCAAAAGACCAGTCTCTCCGATTTGGAGGAGACTTTGACACCCCCTTCCACCAAAAGAGATGGTGAGGTTTGGACTTCAATGTGGTGTGCCCCCGCTTTCGGGCGGACCACAACTAGAGGGGTACTAACCAATGGCAGTGGAGCTGGTGCTGTTCGTGCTAGTAGTTGTGAGCCAGAGACTGCCACTTCCGCAAATGTGCGAGGTCGTGGGGACTCTGACACTTGCTCTTCAGCTATGACCAATGGTATTGCATTGGAATTCGCTTCTGATAGTTCAGCTGTAATGAAAGCCTCTGCTTGTTCAATAGTCTCAGGACTCACCCTTCCCCGAAAATTACGATCAGCCCAATTAGACGCTACTTCAAACGCCTTTGGCCAATCGGCTTGGTCCGTTTGTTCCCGGATGGCTTTAATCGTTTCGTCTATCAACGTCTCATAGTGCTGTTCTAAAATGAGCTGTGTGGTAAAAGACCAATTTTTAGCGTTACCCTCTAGCATTTGACGCACCTGATCGTTAGGAGACGCGGGGTTGACGGCCTCAATCAAAATGCCAGTCAACCTTTGAAAAGTAATCGGTTGGTTATCTTGAATCTTTGTAGTGACTTTCCCCAAATGGTGAACTAAACGGATCAAATCATACATGCGTTTGATTGTTGCTTTAAGCTTAGGGGGTGCAGGAATGTGTGTGGTGCTACGTAACAATCGTTGTTTTAAATTGTTAAACTTTCCCCCTCCAACCTCCCTTTCTTGGGGGAAATGGCGTGCAAATCTGTCCCTTTCAAAAGTGCGTGGGTGAGTTCCTCTGTCCAGAGAAACTTCAACATCACGGAAACGTCCCCCGTGATTCACAAAAGAAACAGATTTTATTCTGCGAGCAGAGGAAGAATGAGAAGGAAAAGTATTGGAAGTTGCTCGGTTCCTGAGATTTTGAGTAGAAACTGAATCAAACTCAGAAGGGTCATTATATTGCTGAGGAACATCCTCCTCAGAAAGAGCATCTTGCTCAACAAAAAATTCACGCTCTGCGTGGTTCTCAATTTCAGCATCAACATTAGACGCAGTGGCAAACTGTGTGCGCTTTGCTCTATTGCGTTGACGCTTTATTTGGTGTCTATTGGGAGGTCTGTATGGACCTACAACCTCATAGTGCTGATCAGGGTGGAAAGTAGAGACTGAACGAGAAGAACCAAGCCTGGCACTTTCTCGGGACACTGGTACTCGACCTGGACGGGAATACTCATGTTGCCAATTCAAATCTCTGTATTGTGTATTCATAAACTCACGTGCACGAAAACGTGCATTTGTTTGTTTGTTAAACAATTTGTTGTCACGTCTTGCACGTAAACGTGCATTTGTATTCTTTTCTTGGTCGTGTGAGTCATAATTAAACTCATTTGCACGAAAACGTGCAGTTGTATTCTTCATTGAAGCATCAAATCTGTAGTTTGGTGATGTATCAGTGAGTCTAATACGAGGACGCGGCGCCAAACGCTGTCTCTCGCGCCTCGAAAAAACATCCATCCTAAACGCACACCAAACTCAGCAAAAAACTCCAAAAACAAAACAAACTGTACCGTTCAAGTCTTGTGCGACGTTTCGGTACTAAACTGTACCTTCCTCAGGCTGACTTGAACGAAATTAAATCACAAAACTGACTAAAAATGTCCAAAAGATCACTTTATATGCGCAGACAATTCGCTGAGCATCCGAATCACGCGGCGCGCTGTCCTCAAATGCGTGCTGTGTGCATGAGCCTGCAGCGCGCTCTCTCTATGTGTGTGTGTGTGTGTGTGTATGTGTGCGACCCTGTTATAAAATCAGAACAATTAAGCTCAATTATATACAAACTGTGTGAATAAACAAAGCGAAATGAAGGAATATTCTTTACATTTGTGAAAACAAATGGAATTCAAGCCCAAATTAGTATAAAATAAAATATTAAAGATGATATTCACTAATTGTGTGATTCTGTCGGGTCAATAGTGACGCACCAACATAAGCCATATATGGAGTAGAATTCTCCTCCCGTGTATCAAAAATACTCAAAGAACCTTTGATGTCAAATTAAACAAACGAACCGATCATCACATGAACATTCAAATAACCAGTCCAGCGATGAGCAATCAAGATCTTTTTTCCTAAATCTCCTGTAATAAACTGTGTTTGTGTATATTGAATTTGTAAACTAACAAAAAAAAGGTTTTTTTGAAAAAAGTTATGAAGATGAAGAAATTATCAATGTAAATGAGTATATATGAATCATGTATATTTATTTATAAGTAAAAGGTATCTCTATTCCTAAAATAAATTTTGAAATCACACAAATGTATGTTTGTGTATATAAATTATGTATGTGATTTGTGTGTGTACATATAAGAGAGTGTGTGTGTGTGTGTGTGTATATATGTACGTGTGTGTGTGTGTGCAAATAAACACACAGAGAGAGACACACACTTAATTATGGGAATAAGTAAAACTGGAAATACCCAACCCAATCCAAACCATACAATAAAATTGTTGAAGGGAATAAAATAAAAACCGAAAAAAAACTGTGCCATGACCCAATCCCAACCCCGAGCAGGCCCAAAGCTCAGAGAGGGAGGCACGGGCTGGA
>NW_026249821.1:0-64000 GCF_019703515.2 Myxocyprinus asiaticus
ATCCTGCTCCACATAACTTTAATCTTGCTCCACATAACTTTAATCCTGCTCCATATAACGTTTACATTGCTGCACATCACTTTAATCCTGCTCCACATTACTTTTAATCCTGCTCCACATAACTTTTAATCCTGCTCCACATAATTTTCAATCCTGCTCCACATAACATTAATCCTGCTCCACATAACTTTAATCCTGCTCCATATAACTTTAATCCTGCTCCACATAACTTTTAATACTGCTCCACATAATTTTCAATCCTGCTCCACATAACATTAATCCAGCTCCACATAACTTGAAACCTGCTCCACATAACTTTAATCCTGCTCCACATAACTTTAATCTTGCTCCACATAACTTTAATCCTCCTCCACATAAATTTAATCTTGCTCCACATAACTTTAATCCTGCTCCACATAACTTTAATCTTGCTCCACATAACTTTAATCCTCCTCCACATAACTTTAATCTTGCTCCACATAACTTTAATCTTGCTCCACATAACTTTAATCCTGCTCCACATAATTTTAATCTTGCTCCACATAACTTTAATCCTGCTCCACATAACTTTAAACCTGCTCCACATAACTGTAATCCTTCTCCACATAACTTTAATCCTGCTCCACATAACTTTTAATCCTGCTCCACATAATTTTTAATCCTGCTCCACATAACTTTTAATAATGCTCCACATAACTTTAATATTGCCCCAAATAACTTTTAATCTTGCCCAAAATAACTTTTAATCCTTCTCCACATAACTTTAATCCTGCTCCACAAAACTTAAATCTTGCTCCACATAATTTTTAATCCTGCTCCACATAACTTTAATCTTGCTCCACATAACTTTAATCCTGCTCCACATAACTTTTAATCCTGCTCAACATAACTTTAATCCTGCTCCACAAAACTTAAATCTTGCTCCACATAATTTTTAATCCTGCTCCACATAATTTTTAGTCCTGCTCCAAATAACTTTTAATACTGCTCCACACAACTTTTAATCCTGCACCACATAACTTTAATCTTGCTCCACATAACTTTAATCCTGCTCCATATAACGTTTACATTGCTGCACATCACTTTAATCCTGCTCCACATAAATTTTAATACTGCTCCACATAACTTTAATCCTGCTCCACATAATTTTTAATCCTGCTTCACATAATTTTTAATCCTGCTCCACATAACTTTTAATCCTGCTCCATATAACTTGAATCCTGCTCCAAATAACTTTTAATCCTGCTCCACACAACTTTTAATCCTGCTCCACATAACTTTAATCTTGCTCCACATAACTTTAATCCTGCTCCATATAACGTTTACATTGCTGCACATCACTTTAATCCAGCTCCACATAACTTTTAATCCTGCTCCACATAACTTTTAATCCTGCTCCACATAATTTTCAATCCTGCTCCACATAACATTAATCCTGCTCCACATAACTTTAATCCTGCTCCATATAACTTTAATTCTGCTCCACATAACTTTTAATACTGCTCCACATAATTTTCAATCCTGCTCCATATAACATTAATCCAGCTCCACATAACTTGAATCCTGCTCAACATAACTTTAATCCTGCTCCACATAACTTTAATCTTGCTCCACATAACTTTAATCCTGCTCCACATAACTTTAATCCTGCTCCACACAACTTTTAATCCTGCTCCACATAACTTTAATCTTGCTCCACATAACTTTAATCCTGCCCCATATAACGTTTACATTGCTGCACATCACTTTAATCCTGCTCCACATAACTTTTAATCCTGCTTCACATAATTTTCAATCCTGCTCCACATAACATTAATCCTGCTCCACATAACTTTAATCCTGCTCCATATAACTTTAATCCTGCTCCACATAACTTTTAATACTGCTCCACATAATTTTCAATCCTGCTCCACATAATATTAATCCTGCTCCACATAACTTTAATCCTGCTCCACAAAACTTAAATCTTGCTCCACATAATTTTTAATCCTGCTCCGCATAACTTTTAAACCTGCTCCATATAAGTTGAATCCTGCTCCAAATAACTTTTAATCCTGCTCCACACAACTTTTAATCCTGCTCCACATAACTTTAATCTTGCTCCACATAACTTTAATCCTGCTCCACATAACTTTAAGCTTGGTCCACATAACTTTAATCCTGCTCCACATAACTTTAATCCTGCTCCACATAACTTTAATCCTGCTCCACAAAACTTAAATCTTGCTCCACATAACTTTAATCCTGCTCCACATAACTTTAATCTTGCTCCACATAACTTTAATCCTCCTCCACATAACTTTAATCCTGCTCCACATAATTTTAATCTTGCTCCACATAACTTTAATCCTGCTCCACATAACTTTAAACCTGCTCCACATAACTGTAATCCTTCTCCACATAACTTTAATCCTGCTCCACATAACTTTTAATCCTGCTCCACATAATTTTTAATCCTGCTCCACATAACTTTTAATAATGCTCCACATAACTTTAATATTGCCCCAAATAACTTTTAATCTTGCCCAAAATAACTTTTAATCCTTCTCCACATAACTTTAATCCTGCTCCACAAAACTTAAATCTTGCTCCACATAATTTTTAATCCTGCTCCACATAACTTTAATCTTGCTCCACATAACTTTAATCCTGCTCCACATAACTTTTAATCCTGCTCAACATAACTTTAATCCTGCTCCACAAAACTTAAATCTTGCTCCACATAATTTTTAATCCTGCTCCACATAATTTTTAATCCTGCTCCAAATAACTTTTAATACTGCTCCACACAACTTTTAATCCTGCACCACATAACTTTAATCTTGCTCCACATAACTTTAATCCTGCTCCACATAACTTTTAATCCTGCTCAACATAACTTTAATCCTGCTCCACAAAACTTAAATCTTGCTCCACATAATTTTTAATCCTGCTCCACATAATTTTTAATCCTGCTCCAAATAACTTTTAATACTGCTCCACACAACTTTTAATCCTGCACCACATAACTTTAATCTTGCTCCACATAACTTTAATCCTGCTCCATATAACGTTTACATTGCTGCACATCACTTTAATCCTGCTCCACATAAATTTTAATACTGCTCCACATAACTTTAATCCTGCTCCACATAATTTTTAATCCTGCTTCACATAATTTTTAATCCTGCTCCACATAACTTTTAATCCTGCTCCATATAACTTGAATCCTGCTCCAAATAACTTTTAATCCTGCTCCACACAACTTTTAATCCTGCTCCACATAACTTTAATCTTGCTCCACATAACTTTAATCCTGCTCCATATAACGTTTACATTGCTGCACATCACTTTAATCCAGCTCCACATAACTTTTAATCCTGCGCCACATAACTTTTAATCCTGCTCCACATAATTTTCAATCCTGCTCCACATAACATTAATCCTGCTCCACATAACTTTAATCCTGCTCCATATAACTTTAATTCTGCTCCACATAACTTTTAATACTGCTCCACATAATTTTCAATCCTGCTCCATATAACATTAATCCAGCTCCACATAACTTGAATCCTGCTCAACATAACTTTAATCCTGCTCCACATAACTTTAATCTTGCTCCACATAACTTTAATCCTGCTCCACATAACTTTAATCCTGCTCCACACAACTTTTAATCCTGCTCCACATAACTTTAATCTTGCTCCACATAACTTTAATCCTGCTCCATATAACGTTTACATTGCTGCACATCACTTTAATCCTGTTCCACATAACTTTTAATCCTGCTCCACATAACTTTTAATCCTGCTCCACATAATTTTCAATCCTGCTCCACATAACTTTTAATCCTGCTCCATATAACTTGAATCCTGCTCCAAATAACTTTTAATCCTGCTCCACACAAATTTTAATCCTGCTCCACATAACTTTAATCTTGCTCCACATAACTTTAATCCTGCTCCATATAACGTTTACATTGCTGCACATCACTTTAATCCTGCTCCACATAAATTTTAATACTGCTCCACATAACTTTAATCCTGCTCCACATAATTTTTAATCCTGCTTCACATAATTTTTAATCCTGCTCCACATAACTTTTAATCCTGCTCCATATAACTTGAATCCTGCTCCAAATAACTTTTAATCCTGCTCCACACAACTTTTAATCCTGCTCCACATAACTTTAATCTTGCTCCACATAACTTTAATCCTGCCCCATATAACGTTTACATTGCTGCACATCACTTTAATCCTGCTCCACATAACTTTTAATCCTGCTTCACATAATTTTCAATCCTGCTCCACATAACATTAATCCTGCTCCACATAACTTTAATCCTGCTCCATATAACTTTAATCCTGCTCCACATAACTTTTAATACTGCTCCACATAATTTTCAATCCTGCTCCACATAATATTAATCCTGCTCCACATAACTTTAATCCTGCTCCACAAAACTTAAATCTTGCTCCACATAATTTTTAATCCTGCTCCACATAACTTTTAAACCTGCTCCATATAACTTGAATCCTGCTCCAAATAACTTTTAATCCTGCTCCACACAACTTTTAATCCTGCTCCACATAACTTTAATCTTGCTCCACATAACTTTAATCCTGCTCCACATAACTTTAAGCTTGGTCCACATAACTTTAATCCTGCTCCACATAACTTTAATCCTGCTCCACATAACTTTAATCCTGCTCCATATAACTTGAATCCTGCTCCAAATAACTTTTAATCCTGCTCCACACAACTTTTAATCCTGCTCCACATAACTTTAATCTTGCTCCACATAACTTTAATCCTGCCCCATATAACGTTTACATTGCTGCACATCACTTTAATCCTGCTCCACATAACTTTTAATCCTGCTTCACATAATTTTCAATCCTGCTCCACATAACATTAATCCTGCTCCACATAACTTTAATCCTGCTCCATATAACTTTAATCCTGCTCCACATAACTTTTAATACTGCTCCACATAATTTTCAATCCTGCTCCACATAATATTAATCCTGCTCCACATAACTTTAATCCTGCTCCACAAAACTTAAATCTTGCTCCACATAATTTTTAATCCTGCTCCACATAACTTTTAAACCTGCTCCATATAACTTGAATCCTGCTCCAAATAACTTTTAATCCTGCTCCACACAACTTTTAATCCTGCTCCACATAACTTTAATCTTGCTCCACATAACTTTAATCCTGCTCCACATAACTTTAAGCTTGGTCCACATAACTTTAATCCTGCTCCACATAACTTTAATCCTGCTCCACATAACTTTAATCCTGCTCCACAAAACTTAAATCTTGCTCCACATAATTTTTAATCCTGCTCCACATAACTTTTAAACCTGCTCCATATAACTTGAATCCTGCTCCAAATAACTTTTAATCCTGCTCCACACAACTTTTAATCCTGCTCCACATAACTTTAATCTTGCTCCACATAACTTTAATCCTGCTCCATATAACGTTTACATTGCTGCACATCACTTTAATCCTGCTCCACATTACTTTTAATCCTGCTCCACATAACTTTTAATCCTGCTCCACATAATTTTCAATCCTGCTCCACATAACATTAATCCTGCTCCACATAACTTTAATCCTGCTCCATATAACTTTAATCCTGCTCCACATAACTTTTAATACTGCTCCACATAATTTTCAATCCTGCTCCACATAACATTAATCCAGCTCCACATAACTTGAATCCTGCTCCACATAACTTTAATCCTGCTCCACATAACTTTAATCTTGCTCCACATAACTTTAATCCTCCTCCACATAAATTTAATCTTGCTCCACATAACTTTAATCCTGCTCCACATAACTTTAATCTTGCTCCACATAACTTTAATCCTCCTCCACATAACTTTAATCTTGCTCCACATAACTTTAATCTTGCTCCACATAACTTTAATCCTGCTCCACATAATTTTAATCTTGCTCCACATAACTTTAATCCTGCTCCACATAACTTTAAACCTGCTCCACATAACTGTAATCCTTCTCCACATAACTTTAATCCTGCTCCACATAACTTTTAATCCTGCTCCACATAATTTTTAATCCTGCTCCACATAACTTTTAATAATGCTCCACATAACTTTAATATTGCCCCAAATAACTTTTAATCTTGCCCAAAATAACTTTTAATCCTTCTCCACATAACTTTAATCCTGCTCCACAAAACTTAAATCTTGCTCCACATAATTTTTAATCCTGCTCCACATAACTTTAATCCTGCTCCACATAACTTTTAATCCTGCTCAACATAACTTTAATCCTGCTCCACAAAACTTAAATCTTGCTCCACATAATTTTTAATCCTGCTCCACATAATTTTTAATCCTGCTCCAAATAACTTTTAATACTGCTCCACACAACTTTTAATCCTGCACCACATAACTTTAATCTTGCTCCACATAACTTTAATCCTGCTCCATATAACGTTTACATTGCTGCACATCACTTTAATCCTGCTCCACATAAATTTTAATACTGCTCCACATAACTTTAATCCTGCTCCACATAATTTTTAATCCTGCTTCACATAATTTTTAATCCTGCTCCACATAACTTTTAATCCTGCTCCATATAACTTGAATCCTGCTCCAAATAACTTTTAATCCTGCTCCACACAACTTTTAATCCTGCTCCACATAACTTTAATCTTGCTCCACATAACTTTAATCCTGCTCCATATAACGTTTACATTGCTGCACATCACTTTAATCCAGCTCCACATAAATTTTAATCCTGCTCCACATAAATTTTAATCCTGCTCCACATAATTTTCAATCCTGCTCCACATAACATTAATCCTGCTCCACATAACTTTAATCCTGCTCCATATAACTTTAATTCTGCTCCACATAACTTTTAATACTGCTCCACATAATTTTCAATCCTGCTCCATATAACATTAATCCAGCTCCACATAACTTGAATCCTGCTCAACATAACTTTAATCCTGCTCCACATAACTTTAATCTTGCTCCACATAACTTTAATCCTGCTCCACATAACTTTAATCCTGCTCCACACAACTTTTAATCCTGCTCCACATAACTTTAATCTTGCTCCACATAACTTTAATCCTGCTCCATATAACGTTTACATTGCTGCACATCACTTTAATCCTGTTCCACATAACTTTTAATCCTGCTCCACATAACTTTTAATCCTGCTCCACATAATTTTCAATCCTGCTCCACATAACTTTTAATCCTGCTCCATATAACTTGAATCCTGCTCCAAATAACTTTTAATCCTGCTCCACACAAATTTTAATCCTGCTCCACATAACTTTAATCTTGCTCCACATAACTTTAATCCTGCTCCATATAACGTTTACATTGCTGCACATCACTTTAATCCTGCTCCACATAAATTTGAATACTGCTCCACATAACTTTAATCCTGCTCCACATAATTTTTAATCCTGCTTCACATAATTTTTAATCCTGCTCCACATAACTTTTAATCCTGCTCCATATAACTTGAATCCTGCTCCAAATAACTTTTAATCCTGCTCCACATAACTTTAATCTTGCTCCACATAACTTTAATCCTGCCCCATATAACGTTTACATTGCTGCACATCACTTTAATCCTGCTCCACATAACTTTTAATCCTGCTCCACATAATTTTCAATCCTGCTCCACATAACATTAATCCTGCTCCACATAACTTTAATCCTGCTCCATATAACTTTAATCCTGCTCCACATAACTTTTAATACTGCTCCACATAATTTTCAATCCTGCTCCACATAATATTAATCCTGCTCCACATAACTTTAATCCTGCTCCACAAAACTTAAATCTTGCTCCACATAATTTTTAATCCTGCTCCAAATAACTTTTAAACCTGCTCCATATAACTTGAATCCTGCTCCAAATAACTTTTAATCCTGCTCCACACAACTTTTAATCCTGCTCCACATAACTTTAATCTTGCTCCACATAACTTTAATCCTGCTCCACATAACTTTAAACTTGGTCCACATAACTTTAATCCTGCTCCACATAACTTTAATCCTGCTCCACATAACTTTAATCCTGCTCCACAAAACTTAAATCTTGCTCCACATAATTTTTAATCCTGCTCCACATAACTTTTAAACCTGCTCCATATAACTTGAATCCTGCTCCAAATAACTTTTAATCCTGCTCCACACAACTTTTAATCCTGCTCCACATAACTTTAATCTTGCTCCACATAACTTTAATCCTGCTCCATATAACGTTTACATTGCTGCACATCACTTTAATCCTGCTCCACATTACTTTTAATCCTGCTCCACATAACTTTTAATCCTGCTCCACATAATTTTCAATCCTGCTCCACATAACATTAATCCTGCTCCACATAACTTTAATCCTGCTCCATATAACTTTAATCCTGCTCCACATAACTTTTAATACTGCTCCACATAATTTTCAATCCTGCTCCACATAATATTAATCCAGCTCCACATAACTTGAATCCTGCTCCACATAACTTTAATCCTGCTCCACATAACTTTAATCTTGCTCCACATAACTTTAATCCTCCTCCACATAAATTTAATCTTGCTCCACATAACTTTAATCCTGCTCCACATAACTTTAATCTTGCTCCAAATAACTTTAATCCTCCTCCACATAACTTTAATCTTGCTCCACATAACTTTAATCTTGCTCCACATAACTTTAATCCTGCTCCACATAACTTTAATCTTGCTCCACTTAACTTTAATCCTGCTCCACATAACTTTAAACCTGCTCCACATAACTGTAATCCTTCTCCACATAACTTTAATCCTGCTCCACATAACTTTTAATCCTGCTCCACATAATTTTTAATCCTGCTCCACATAACTTTTAATAATGCTCCACATAACTTTAATATTGCCCCAAATAACTTTTAATCTTGCCCAAAATAACTTTTAATCCTGCTCCACATAACTTTAATCCTGCTCCACAAAACTTAAATCTTGCTCCACATAATTTTTAATCCTGCTCCACATAACTTTAATCTTGCTCCACATAACTTTAATCCTGCTCCACATAACTTTTAATCCTGCTCAACATAACTTTAATCCTGCTCCACAAAACTTAAATCTTGCTCCACATAATTTTTAATCCTGCTCCTCATAACTTTTAATCCTGCTCCATATAACTTGAATCCTGCTCCAAATAACTTTTAATACTGCTCCACACAACTTTTAATCCTGCACCACATAACTTTAATCTTGCTCCACATAACTTTAATCCTGCTCCATATAACGTTTACATTGCTGCACATCACTTTAATCCTGCTCCACATAAATTTTAATACTGCTCCACATAACTTTAATCCTGCTCCACATAATTTTTAATCCTGCTTCACATAATTTTTAATCCTGCTCCACATAACTTTTAATCCTGCTCCATATAACTTGAATCCTGCTCCAAATAACTTTTAATCCTGCTCCACACAACTTTTAATCCTGCTCCACATAACTTTAATCTTGCTCCACATAACTTTAATCCTGCTCCATATAACGTTTACATTGCTGCACATCACTTTAATCCAGCTCCACATAACTTTTAATCCTGCTCCACATAACTTTTAATCCTGCTCCACATAATTTTCAATCCTGCTCCACATAACATTAATCCTGCTCCACATAACTTTAAACCTGCTCCATATAACTTTAATTCTGCTCCACATAACTTTTAATACTGCTCCACATAATTTTCAATCCTGCTCCATATAACATTAATCCAGCTCCACATAACTTGAATCCTGCTCAACATAACTTTAATCCTGCTCCACATAACTTTAATCTTGCTCCACATAACTTTAATCCTGCTCCACATAACTTTAATCCTGCTCCACACAACTTTTAATCCTGCTCCACATAACTTTATTCTTGCTCCACATAACTTTAATCCTGCTCCATATAACGTTTACATTGCTGCACATCACTTTAATCCTGTTCCACATAACTTTTAATCCTGCTCCACATAATTTTCAATCCTGCTCCACATAACTTTTAATCCTGCTCCATATAACTTGAATCCTGCTCCAAATAACTTTTAATCCTGCTCCACACAAATTTTAATCCTGCTCCACATAACTTTAATCTTGCTCCACATAACTTTAATCCTGCTCCATATAACGTTTACATTGCTGCACATCACTTTAATCCTGCTCCACATAAATTTTAATACTGCTCCACATAACTTTAATCCTGCTCCACATAATTTTTAATCCTGCTTCACATAATTTTTAATCCTGCTCCACATAACTTTTAATCCTGCTCCATATAACTTGAATCCTGCTCCAAATAACTTTTAATCCTGCTCCACACAACTTTTAATCCTGCTCCACATAACTTTAATCTTGCTCCACATAACTTTAATCCTGCCCCATATAACGTTTACATTGCTGCACATCACTTTAATCCTGCTCCACATAACTTTTAATCCTGCTCCACATAATTTTCAATCCTGCTCCACATAACATTAATCCTGCTCCACATAACTTTAATCCTGCTCCATATAACTTTAATCCTGCTCCACATAACTTTTAATACTGCTCCACATAATTTTCAATCCTGCTCCACATAATATTAATCCTGCTCCACATAACTTTAATCCTACTCCACAAAACTTAAATCTTGCTCCACATAATTTTTAATCCTGCTCCAAATAACTTTTAAACCTGCTCCATATAACTTGAATCCTGCTCCAAATAACTTTTAATCCTGCTCCACACAACTTTTAATCCTGCTCCACATAACTTTAATCTTGCTCCACATAACTTTAATCCTGCTCCACATAACTTTAAACTTGGTCCACATAACTTTAATCCTGCTCCACATAACTTTAATCCTGCTCCACATAACTTTAATCCTGCTCCACAAAACTTAAATCTTGCTCCACATAATTTTTAATCCTGCTCCACATAACTTTTAAACCTGCTCCATATAACTTGAATCCTGCTCCAAATAACTTTTAATCCTGCTCCACACAACTTTTAATCCTGCTCCACATAACTTTAATCTTGCTCCACATAACTTTAATCCTGCTCCATATAACTTTTACATTGCTGCACATCACTTTAATCCTGCTCCACATTACTTTTAATCCTGCTCCACATAACTTTTAATCCTGCTCCACATAATTTTCAATCCTGCTCCACATAACATTAATCCTGCTCCACATAACTATAATCCTGCTCCATATAACTTTAATCCTGCTCCACATAACTTTTAATACTGCTCCACATAATTTTCAATCTTGCTCCACATAATATTAATCCAGCTCCACATAACTTGAATCCTGCTCCACATAACTTTAATCCTGCTCCACATAACTTTAATCTTGCTCCACATAACTTTAATCCTCCTCCACATAAATTTAATCTTGCTCCACATAACTTTAATCCTGCTCCACATAACTTTAATCTTGCTCCACATAACTTTAATCCTCCTCCACATAACTTTAATCTTGCTCCACATAACTTTAATCTTGCTCCACATAACTTTAATCCTGCTCCACATAACTTTAATCTTGCTCCACATAACTTTAATCCTTCTCCACATAACTTTAAACCTGCTCCACATAACTGTAATCCTTCTCCACATAACTTTAATCCTGCTCCACATAACTTTTAATCCTGCTCCACATAATTTTTAATCCTGCTCCACATAACTTTTAATAATGCTCCACATAACTTTAATATTGCCCCAAATAACTTTTAATCTTGCCCAAAATAACTTTTAATCCTGCTCCACATAACTTTAATCCTGCTCCACAAAACTTAAATCTTGCTCCACATAATTTTTAATCCTGCTCCACATAACTTTAATCTTGCTCCACATAACTTTAATCCTGCTCCACATAACTTTTAATCCTGCTCAACATAACTTTAATCCTGCTCCACAAAACTTAAATCTTGCTCCACATAATTTTTAATCCTGCTCCTCATAACTTTTAATCCTGCTCCATATAACTTGAATCCTGCTCCAAATAACTTTTAATACTGCTCCACACAACTTTTAATCCTGCACCACATAACTTTAATCTTGCTCCACATAACTTTAATCCTGCTCCATATAACGTTTACATTGCTGCACATCACTTTAATCCTGCTCCACATAAATTTTAATACTGCTCCACATAACTTTAATCCTGCTCCACATAATTTTTAATCCTGCTTCACATAATTTTTAATCCTGCTCCACATAACTTTTAATCCTGCTCCATATAACTTGAATCCTGCTCCAAATAACTTTTAATCCTGCTCCACACAACTTTTAATCCTGCTCCACATAACTTTAATCTTGCTCCACATAACTTTAATCCTGCTCCATATAACGTTTACATTGCTGCACATCACTTTAATCCTGCTCCACATAACTTTTAATCCTGCTCCACATAACTTTTAATCCTGCTCCACATAATTTTCAATCCTGCTCCACATAACATTAATCCTGCTCCACATAACTTTAATCCTGCTCCATATAACTTTAATTCTGCTCCACATAACTTTTAATACTGCTCCACATAATTTTCAATCCTGCTCCATATAACATTAATCCAGCTCCACATAACTTGAATCCTGCTCAACATAACTTTAATCCTGCTCCACATAACTTTAATCTTGCTCCACATAACTTTAATCCTGCTCCACATAACTTTAATCTTGCTCCACATAACTTAATCCTGCTCCACATAACTTTAAAACTGCTCCACATAACTGTAATCCTTCTCCACATAACTTTAATCCTGCTCCACATAACTTTTAATCCTTCTCCACATAATTTTTAATCCTACTCCACATAACTTTTAATAATGCTCCACATAACTTTAATATTGCCCCAAATAACTTTTAATCTTGCCCAAAATAACTTTTAATCCTGCTCCACATAACTTTAATCCTGCTCCACATAACTTTTAATCCTGCTCAACATAACTTTAATCCTGCTCCACAAAACTTAAATCTTGCTCCACATAATTTTTAATCCTGCTCCACATAACTTTTAATCCTGCTCCATATAACTTGAATCCTGCTCCAAATAACTTTTAATCCTGCTCCACACAACTTTTAATCCTGCACCACATAACTTTAATCTTGCTCCACATAACTTTAATCCTGCTCCATATAACGTTTACATTGCTGCACATCACTTTAATCCAGCTCCACATAAATTTTAATACTGCTCCACATAACTTTAATCCTGCTCCACATAATTTTTAATCCTGCTTCACATAATTTTTAATCCTGCTCCACATAACTTTTAATCCTGCTCCATATAACTTGAATCCTGCTCCAAATAACTTTTAATCCTGCTCCACACAACTTTTAATCCTGCTCCACATAACTTTAATCTTGCTCCACATAACTTTAATCCTGCTCCATATAACGTTTACATTGCTGCACATCACTTTAATCCTGCTCCACATAACTTTTAATCCTGCTCCACATAACTTTTAATCCTGCTCCACAAAATTTTCAATCCTGCTCCACATAACTTTTAATCCTGCTCCATATAACTTGAATCCTGCTCCAAATAACTTTTAATCCTGCTCCACACAAATTTTAATCCTGCTCCACATAACTTTAATCTTGCTCCACATAACTTTAATCCTGCTCCATAAAACGTTTACATTGCTGCACATCACTTTAATCCTGCACCACATAAATTTTAATACTGCTCCACATAACTTTAATCCTGCTCCACATAATTTTTAATCCTGCTTCACATAATTTTTAATCCTGCTCCACATAACTTTTAATCCTGCTCCATATAACTTGAATCCTGCTCCAAATAACTTTTAATCCTGCTCCACACAACTTTTAATCCTGCTCCACATAACTTTAATCTTGCTCCACATAACTTTTAATCCTGCTCCACATAACTTTTAATCCTGCTCCACATAATTTTTAATCCTGCTCCACATAACTTTAATCCTGCTCCACATAACTTTAATCCTGCTCCATATAACTTTAATCCTGCTCCACATAACTTTTAATACTGCTCCACATAATTTTCAATCCTGCTCCATATAACATTAATCCAGCTCCACATAACTTGAATCCTGCTCAACATAACTTTAATCCTGCTCCACATAACTTTAATCTTGCTCCACATAACTTTAATCTTGCTCCACATAACTTTAATCCTGCTCCATATAACTTTAATCCTGCTCCACATAACTTTTAATATTGCTCCACATAATTTTCAATCCTGCTCCATATAACATTAATCCAGCTCCACATAACTTGAATCCTGCTCAACATAACTTTAATCCTGCTCCACATAACTTTAATCTTGCTCCACATAACTTTAATTCTGCTCCACATAACTTTAATCTTGCTCCACAAAACTTAAATCTTACTCCACATAATTTTTAATCTAACTCCACATAACTTTAATCTTGCTCCAAATAACTTTTAATCCTGCTCCACATAACTTTAATCTTGCTCCACATAACTTTTAATCATGCTCCACATAACTTTAATCGTGCTCCACATAACAGTAATCCTGCTCCACATAACTTTTAATCCTGCTCCACATAACTTTAATCTTGCTCCAAATAACTTTTAATCCTGCTCCACATAACTTTAATTTTGCTCCACATAATTTATAATCCTGCCCCTCATAATTATTAATCCTACTCCAAATAACAGTAATCCTGCACCACATAACTTTAATCCTGCTCCAAATAATTTTTAATCCTGCTTCACATAATTTTTAATCCTGCTTCACATAATTTTTAATCTTTATCCAAATAACTTTTAATACTCCACATAACTTTAATCCTGCTCCACATAACATTAATCCTGCTCCACATAACTTTAATCCTGCTCCACATAACTTTAATCCTGCTCCACATTACTTTTAATCTTGCTCCACTTAACTTTAATCTTGCCCAAATAACTTTTAATCGTGATACACATAACTTTAATCCTGCTCCATATAACTTTAAACTTGCTATAACATATCTTTACTCTTGCTCCAAATAACTGTAATCCTGCTCCACATAACTTTAATCCTGCTCCACATAACTTTAATCCTGCTCCACAAAACTTAAATCTTACTCCACATAATTTTTAATCTAACTCCACATAACTTTAATCTTGCTCCAAATAACTTTTAATCCTGCTCCACATAACTTTAATCTTGCTCCACATAATTTTTAATCCTGCCCCACATAATCATTAATGCTGGTCCACATAACATTAATCCTGAAGCACATAACTTGAATCCTGCTCCAAATAACAGTAATCCTGCACCACATAACTTTAATCCTGCTCCAAATAACTTTTAATCCTGCTCCACATAATTTTTAATCCTGCTTCACATAATTTTTAATCTTTATCCAAATAACTTTTAATCCTCCACATAACTTTAATCCTGCTCCACATAACATTAATCCTGCTCCACATAACTTTAATCCTGCTCCACATAACTTTAAACTTGCTATAACATATCTTTACTCTTGCTCCAAATAACTGTAATCCTGCTCCACATAACTTTAATCCTGCTCCACATAACTTTAATCTTGCTCCACATAACTTTTAATCCTGCTCCACATAACTTTAATCATGCTCCACATAACGTTAATCCTGCTACACATAATTTGAATCCTGCTTGACATAACTTTAACCATGCTCCACATAACTTTTAATCATGCTCCACATAACTTTAATCGTGCTCCACATAACTGTAATCCTGCTCCACATAACTTTTAATCCTGCTCCACATAACTTTAATCTTGCTCCAAATAACTTTTAATCCTGCTCCACATAACTTTAATTTTGCTCCACATAAATTTTAATCCTGCCCCTCATAATTATTAATCCTGCTCCAAATAACAGTAATCCTTCACCACATAACTTTAATCCTGCTCCAAATAATTTTTAATCCTGCTTCACATAATTTTTAATCCTGCTCCACATAATTTTTAATCCTCCTCCACATAATTTGAATCCTGCTCAAAATAACTTTTAATCTTGCTCCACATAACTTTTACATTGCTGCACATCACTTTAATCCTGCTCCACATAACTTTTAATCCTGCTCCACATAACTTTATTCCTGCTCCACATAACTTTTAATCCTGCTCCACATAAATTTAATCCTGCTACACATAACTTTTAATCCTGCTCCACATAACTTTAATCCTGCTCCACATATCTTAAATCTTGCTCCACATAATTTTTAATCCTGCTCCACATAACTTTAATCCTGCTCCACATATCTTAAATCTTGCTCCATATAACTTTAATCCTGCTCTACATCACTTTAATCCTGCTCCACATAACTTTTAATCGTGCTCTACATAACTTTTAATCCTGCTCCACATAACTTTATTCCTGCTCCACATAACTTTAATCTTGCTCAATTTAATTTTTAATCCTGCTCCATATAACTTTTAATCCTGCTCCACATAAATTTAATCTTGCTACACATAACTTTAATCTTGCTCCACATAACTTTTACATTGCTGCACATCACTTTAATCCTGCTCCACATAACTTTTAATCCTGCTTCACTTAACTTTATTCCTGCTCCACATAACTTTTAATCCTGCTCCACATAAATTTAATCCTGCTACACATAACTTTTAATCCTGCTCCACATAACTTTAATCCTGCTCCACATAACTTAAATCTGGCTCCACATAATTTTTAATCCTGCTCCACATAACTTTAATCTTGCTCAATATAATTTTTAATCCTGCTCCATATAACTTTAATCCTGCTCTACATCACTTTAATCCTGCTCCACATAACTTTTAATCGTGCTCTACATAACTTTTAATCCTGCTCCACATAACTTTATTCCTGCTCCACATAACTTTTAATCCTGCTCAACATAAATTTAATCCTGCTACACATAACTTTTAATGATGCTCCACATAACTTTAATCCTGCTCCACATAACTTAAATCTTGCTCCACATAATTTTTAATCCTGCTCCACATAACTTTAATCTTGCTCAACATAAATTTAATCCTGCTACACATAACTTTTAATGATGCTCCACATAACTTTAATCCTGCTCCACATAACTTAAATCTTGCTCCACATAATTTTTAATCCTGCTCCACATAACTTTAATCTTGCTCAATATAATTTTTAATCCTGCTCCATATAACTTTAATCCTGCTCCACATAAATTTAATCTTGCTCCACATAACTGTTAATCCTGCTCCACATAACTTTAATCCTGCTCCACATAACTTTAATCTTGCTCCACATAACTGTTAATCCTTCTCCACATAACTTTAATCTTGCTCCACATAACTTTAATCTTGCTCCACATAACTTTTAATCCTGCTCAACATAAATTCAATCCTGCTACACATAACTTTTAATCCTGCTCCACATAACTTTAATCCTGCTCCACATAACTTAAATCTTGCTCCACATAATTTTTAATCCTGCTCCACATAACTTTAATCTTGCTCAATATAATTTTTAATCCTGCTCCATATAACTTTAATCCTGCTCCACATAAATTTAATCTTGCTCCACATAACTGTTAATCCTGCTCCACATAACTTTAATCCTGCTCCACATAACTTTAATCTTGCTCCACATAACTGTTAATCCTTCTCCACATAACTTTAATCTTGCTCCACATAACTTTAATCTTGATCCAAATAACTTTTAATCCTCCACATAACATTAATCCTACTCCACATAACTTTAATCCTGCTCCACATAACTTTTAATCTTGCTCCACATAACTTTAATCTTGCCCCAAATAACTTTAAATCGTGCTCCACATAAATTTAATCCTGCTCCACATAACTTTAATCTTGTTCCACATAACTTTAATCTTGCTCCATATAACTTTTAATCCTGCTCCACATAACTTTAATCCTGCTCCACATAATTTGAATCCTGCTCCACATAACTTTAATCATGCTCTACATAACTTTAATCGTGGTCCACATAACTGTAATCCTGCTCCACATAACTTTAATCCTGCTCCACATAACTTTCAATCCTGCTCCACATAATTTTTAATCCTGCTCCACATAAATTTTAATCCTGCTCCACATAACTTTAATATTGCCCCAAATAACTTTTAATCTTGCCCCTAATAACTTTTAATCCTGCTCCACATTACTTTTAATCCTGCTCCACATAAATTTAATCCTGCTACACATAACTTTTAATCCTGCTCCACATAACTTTAATCCTGCTCCACATAACTTTAATCCTGCTCCACATAACTTAAATCTTGCTCCACATAATTTTTAATCCTGCTCCTCATAACTTTAATCTTGCTCAATATAATATTTAATCCTGTTCCATATAACTTTAAACCTGCTCTACATCACTTTAATCCTGCTCCACATAACTTTTAATCGTGCTCTACATAACTTTTAATCCTGCTCCACATAACTTTATTCCTGCTCCACATAACTTTTAATCCTGCTCAACATAAATTTAATCCTGCTACACATAACTTTTAATCCTGCTCCACATAACTTTAATCCTGCTCCACATAACTTAAATCTTGCTCCACATAATTTTTAATCCTGCTCCACATAACTTTAATCTTGCTCAATATAATTTTTAATCCTGCTCCATATAACTTTAATCCTGCTCCACATAAATTTAATCTTGCTCCACATAACTGTTAATCCTGCTCCACATAACTTTAATCCTGCTCCACATAATTTTAATCTTGCTCCACATAACTGTTAATCCTTCTCCACATAACTTTAATCTTGCTCCACATAACTTTAATCTTGCTCCACATAACTTTTAATCCTGCTCCACATTACTTTAATCTTGATCCAAATAACTTTTTATCCTCCACATAAATTTAATCCTACTCCACATAACTTTAATCCTGCTCTTCATAACTTTTAATCTTGCTCCACATAACTTTAATCTTGCCCCAAATAACTTTAAATCGTGCTCCACATAAATTTAATCCTGCTCCATATAACTTTAATCTTGCTCCACATATCTTTAATCTTGCTCCAAATTACTGTAATCCTGCTCCACATTACTTTAATCCTGCTCCAAATAACTTTTAATCCTGCTCCACATAACTTTAATCTTGCACCAACTAATTTTTAATCCTGCTCCACATAACTTTAATCTTGCTCCAAATAACTTTTAATCCAGCTCCACATAACTTTAATCTTGCTCCACATAAATTTATTCTTGCTCCACATAAATTTTAATCCTGCTCCACATAACTTTAATCCTGCTCCACATAACTTTAATCTTGTTCCACATAACTTTAATCTTGCTCCACATAACTTTTAATCCTGCTCCACATAACTTTAATCCTGCTCCACATAATTTGAATCCTGCTCCACATAACTTCAATCATGCTCTACATAACTTTAATCGTGGTCCACATAACTGTAATCCTGATCCACATAACTTTAATCCTGCTCCACATAACTTTCAATCCTGCTCCACATAATTTTTAATCCTGCTCCACATAAATTTTAATCCTGCTCCACATAACTTTAATATTGCCCCAAATAACTTTTAATCTTGCCCCTAATAACTTTTAATCCTGCTCCACATAACTTTTAATCCTGCTCCACATAACTTTAATCCTGCTCCACATAACTTAAATCTTGCTCCGCATAATTTTTAATCCTGCTCCACATAACTTTTAATCCTTCTCCACATAACTTTAATCTTGCTCCACATAATTTTTAATCCTGCCCCACATAATTATTAATGCTGCTCCACATAACATTAATCCTGAAGCACATAACTTGAATCCTGCTCCAAATAACAGTAATCCTGCACCACATAACTTTAATCCTGCTCCAAATAACTTTTAATCCTGCTTCACATAACTTTAATCCTGGTCCACATATCTTTTAATCATGCTACACATAACTTTTAATCGTGCTCCACATAACTTTAATCATACTCCAGATAACTTTTATTCCTGTCCCACATAATTATTAATGCTTCTCCACATAACTTTAATCTTGCTCCACATAACATTAATCTTGCACAACATAATTTTAATCCTGCTCCACATAACTTTTAATCATGCTCCACATAACTTTTAATCGTGCTCCACATAACTTTAATCATGCTCCACATAACTTTTAATCCTGCCCTACATAATTATTAATGCTTCTCCACATAACTTTAATCCTGCTCCACATAACTTTAATCCTGCTCAACATAACTTTTAATCCTGCTCCACATAACTTTAATCCTGCTCCACATAACTTTTAATGCTGCTCCACATAACTTTAATCCTGCTCCACATAACTTTAATCCTGCTCCACATAACTTTTAATCCTCCTCCACATAACATTTAATCATGCTCCACATAACTTTTAATCGTGCTCCACATAACTTTAATCATGCTCCACATAACTTTAATCCTGCTCAACATAACTTTTAATCCTGCTCCACATAACTATAATCCTGCTCCACATAACTTTTAATGCTGCTCCACATAACTATAATCCTGCTCCACATAACTTTAATCCTGCTCCACATAACTTTTAATCCTCCTCCACATAACTTTTAATCATGCTCCACATAACTTTTAATCGTGCTATACATAACTTTAAATATGCTCCACATAACTTTTAATCCTACCCCACATAATTATTAATGCTTCTCCACATAACTTTAATCCTGCTCCACATAACTTTAATCTTGCTCCACATAACTTTAATCCTGCTCCACATAACTTTTAATCCTGCTCCACATAATTTTAATCCTGCTCCACATAACTTTTAATCATGCTCCACATAACTTTTAATCGTGCTCCACATTACTTTAATCATGCTCCACATAACTTTTAATCCTGCCCTACATAATTATTAATGCTTCTCCACATAACTTTAATCCTGCTCCACATAACTTTAATCTTGCTCCACATAACTTTAATCCTGCTCCACATAACTTTTAATCCTGCTCCACATAACTTTAATCCTGCTCCACATAACGTTAATCCTGCTCCACATAACTTTTATATTGCTCCACATAACTTTAATCCTGCTCCACATAACTTTTACATTGCTCCACATAACTTTAATCCTGCTCCAAATTATTTTAATCCTGTTCCACATAACTTTAGTCCTGCTCCACATAACATTTAATCATGCTCCACATAACTTTTAATCGTGCTCCACATAACTTTAATCATGCTCCACATAACTTTAATCCTGCTCAACATAACTTTTAATCCTGCTCCACATAACTTTAATCCTGCTCCACATAACTTTTAATGCTGCTCCACATAACTTTAAATCTGCTCCACATAACTTTAATCCTGCTCCAAATAACTTTTAATCCTCCTCCACATAACTTTAAACCTGCTCCACATAACTTTTAATACTGCTCAACATAACTTTAATCCTGCTCCACATAACTTTTAATGCTGCTCCACATAACTTTAATCCAGCTCCACATAACTTTAATCCTGCTCCACATTACTTTTAATCCTCCTCCACATAACTTTAATCATGCTCCACATGACTTTTAATCCTGCCCTTCATAATTATTAATGCTTCTCCACATAACTTTAATCCTGCTCCACATAACTTTAATCTTGCTCCACATAACTTTAATCCTGCTCCACATAAATTTTAATCTTGCTCCACATAACTTTAATCTTGCTCCACATATAATTTAATCCTGCTCCACATTACTTTAATCTTGATCCAAATAACTTTTAATCCTCCACATAACTTTAATCCTACTCCACATAACTTTAATCCTGCTCCACATAACTTTTAATCTTGCTCCACATAACTTTAATCTTGCCCCAAATAACTTTAAATCGTGCTCCACATAAATTTAATCCTGTTCCATATAACTTTAATCTTGCTCCACATATCTTTAATCTTGCTCCAAATAACTGTAATCCTGCTCCACATTACTTTAATCCTGCTCCAAATAACTTTTAATCCTGCTACACATAACTTTTAATCCTGCTCCAAAAATTTTTAATCCTGCGCCACATAACGTTTAATCCTGCTCCACATAACTTTAATCTTGCACCAACTAATTTTTAATCCTGCTCCACATAACTTTAATCTTGCTCCAAATAATTTTTAATCCAGCTCTACATAACTTTAATCTTGCTCCAAATAACTTTTAATCCAGCTCCACATAACTTTAATCTTGCTCCACATAAATTTATTCTTGCTCCACATAAATTTTAATCCTGCTCCACATAACTTTAATCCTGCTCCACATAACTTTAATCTTGTTCCACATAACTTTAATCTTGCTCCACATAACTTTTAATCCTGCTCCACATAACTTTAATCCTGCTCCACATAATTTGAATCCTGCTCCACATAACTTCAATCATGCTCTACATAACTTTAATCGTGGTCCACATAACTGTAATCCTGATCCACATAACTTTAATCCTGCTCCACATAACTTTCAATCCTGCTCCACATAATTTTTAATCCTGCTCCACATAAATTTTAATCCTGCTCCACATAACTTTAATATTGCCCCAAATAACTTTTAATCTTGCCCCTAATAACTTTTAATCCTGCTCCACATAACTTTAATCCTGCTCCACATAACTTTAATCTTGCTCCACATAACTTTAATCTTACTCCACATAACTTTTAATCCTGCTCCACATAACTTTAATCCTGCTCCACATAACTTAAATCTTGCTCCGCATAATTTTTAATCCTGCTCCACATAACTTTTAATCCTTCTCCACATAACTTTAATCTTGCTCCACATAATTTTTAATCCTGCCCCACATAATTATTAATGCTGCTCCACATAACATTAATCCTGAAGCACATAACTTGAATCCTGCTCCAAATAACAGTAATCCTGCACCACATAACTTTAATCCTGCTCCAAATAACTTTTAATCCTGCTTCACATAACTTTAATCCTGGTCCACATATCTTTTAATCATGCTACACATAACTTTTAATCGTGCTCCACATAACTTTAATCATACTCCAGATAACTTTTATTCCTGTCCCACATAATTATTAATGCTTCTCCACATAACTTTAATCTTGCTCCACATAACATTAATCTTGCACCACATAATTTTAATCCTGCTCCACATAACTTTTAATCATGCTCCACATAACTTTTAATCGTGCTCCACATAACTTTAATCATGCTCCACATAACTTTTAATCCTGCCCTACATAATTATTAATGCTTCTCCACATAACTTTAATCCTGCTCCACATAACTTTAATCCTGCTCAACATAACTTTTAATCCTGCTCCACATAACTTTAATCCTGCTCCACATAACTTTTAATGCTGCTCCACATAACTTTAATCCTGCTCCACATAACTTTAATCCTGCTCCACATAACTTTTAATCCTCCTCCACATAACATTTAATCATGCTCCACATAACTTTTAATCGTGCTCCACATAACTTTAATCATGCTCCACATAACTTTAATCCTGCTCAACATAACTTTTAATCCTGCTCCACATAACTTTAATCCTGCTCCACATAACTTTTAATGCTGCTCCACATAACTTTAATCCTGCTCCACATAACTTTAATCCTGCTCCACATAACTTTTAATCCTCCTCCACATAACTTTTAATCATGCTCCACATAACTTTTAATCGTGCTATACATAACTTTAAATATGCTCCACATAACTTTTAATCCTACCCCACATAATTATTAATGCTTCTCCACATAACTTTAATCCTGCTCCACATAACTTTAATCTTGTTCCACATAACTTTAATCTTGCTCCACATAACTTTTAATCCTGCTCCACATAACTTTAATCCTGCTCCACATAATTTGAATCCTGCTCCACATAACTTCAATCATGCTCTACATAACTTTAATCGTGGTCCACATAACTGTAATCCTGATCCACATAACTTTAATCCTGCTCCACATAACTTTCAATCCTGCTCCACATAATTTTTAATCCTGCTCCACATAAATTTTAATCCTGCTCCACATAACTTTAATATTGCCCCAAATAACTTTTAATCTTGCCCCTAATAACTTTTAATCCTGCTCCACATAACTTTTAATCCTGCTCCACATAACTTTAATCCTGCTCCACATAACTTAAATCTTGCTCCGCATAATTTTTAATCCTGCTCCACATAACTTTTAATCCTTCTCCACATAACTTTAATCTTGCTCCACATAATTTTTAATCCTGCCCCACATAATTATTAATGCTGCTCCACATAACATTAATCCTGAAGCACATAACTTGAATCCTGCTCCAAATAACAGTAATCCTGCACCACATAACTTTAATCCTGCTCCAAATAACTTTTAATCCTGCTTCACATAACTTTAATCCTGGTCCACATATCTTTTAATCATGCTACACATAACTTTTAATCGTGCTCCACATAACTTTAATCATACTCCAGATAACTTTTATTCCTGTCCCACATAATTATTAATGCTTCTCCACATAACTTTAATCTTGCTCCACATAACATTAATCTTGCACAACATAATTTTAATCCTGCTCCACATAACTTTTAATCATGCTCCACATAACTTTTAATCGTGCTCCACATAACTTTAATCATGCTCCACATAACTTTTAATCCTGCCCTACATAATTATTAATGCTTCTCCACATAACTTTAATCCTGCTCCACATAACTTTAATCCTGCTCAACATAACTTTTAATCCTGCTCCACATAACTTTAATCCTGCTCCACATAACTTTTAATGCTGCTCCACATAACTTTAATCCTGCTCCACATAACTTTAATCCTGCTCCACATAACTTTTAATCCTCCTCCACATAACATTTAATCATGCTCCACATAACTTTTAATCGTGCTCCACATAACTTTAATCATGCTCCACATAACTTTAATCCTGCTCAACATAACTTTTAATCCTGCTCCACATAACTATAATCCTGCTCCACATAACTTTTAATGCTGCTCCACATAACTATAATCCTGCTCCACATAACTTTAATCCTGCTCCACATAACTTTTAATCCTCCTCCACATAACTTTTAATCATGCTCCACATAACTTTTAATCGTGCTATACATAACTTTAAATATGCTCCACATAACTTTTAATCCTACCCCACATAATTATTAATGCTTCTCCACATAACTTTAATCCTGCTCCACATAACTTTAATCTTGCTCCACATAACTTTAATCCTGCTCCACATAACTTTTAATCCTGCTCCACATAATTTTAATCCTGCTCCACATAACTTTTAATCATGCTCCACATAACTTTTAATCGTGCTCCACATTACTTTAATCATGCTCCACATAACTTTTAATCCTGCCCTACATAATTATTAATGCTTCTCCACATAACTTTAATCCTGCTCCACATAACTTTAATCTTGCTCCACATAACTTTAATCCTGCTCCACATAACTTTTAATCCTGCTCCACATAACTTTAATCCTGCTCCACATAACGTTAATCCTGCTCCACATAACTTTTATATTGCTCCACATAACTTTAATCCTGCTCCACATAACTTTTACATTGCTCCACATAACTTTAATCCTGCTCCAAATTATTTTAATCCTGTTCCACATAACTTTAGTCCTGCTCCACATAACATTTAATCATGCTCCACATAACTTTTAATCGTGCTCCACATAACTTTAATCATGCTCCACATAACTTTAATCCTGCTCAACATAACTTTTAATCCTGCTCCACATAACTTTAATCCTGCTCCACATAACTTTTAATGCTGCTCCACATAACTTTAAATCTGCTCCACATAACTTTAATCCTGCTCCAAATAACTTTTAATCCTCCTCCACATAACTTTAAACCTGCTCCACATAACTTTTAATACTGCTCAACATAACTTTAATATTGCCCCAAATAACTTTTAATCTTGCCCCTAATAACTTTTAATCCTGCTCCACATAACTTTAATCCTGCTCCACATAACTTTAATCTTGCTCCACATAACTTTAATCTTACTCCACATAACTTTTAATCCTGCTCCACATAACTTTAATCCTGCTCCACATAACTTAAATCTTGCTCCGCATAATTTTTAATCCTGCTCCACATAACTTTTAATCCTTCTCCACATAACTTTAATCTTGCTCCACATAATTTTTAATCCTGCCCCACATAATTATTAATGCTGCTCCACATAACATTAATCCTGAAGCACATAACTTGAATCCTGCTCCAAATAACAGTAATCCTGCACCACATAACTTTAATCCTGCTCCAAATAACTTTTAATCCTGCTTCACATAACTTTAATCCTGGTCCACATATCTTTTAATCATGCTACACATAACTTTTAATCGTGCTCCACATAACTTTAATCATACTCCAGATAACTTTTATTCCTGTCCCACATAATTATTAATGCTTCTCCACATAACTTTAATCTTGCTCCACATAACATTAATCTTGCACCACATAATTTTAATCCTGCTCCACATAACTTTTAATCATGCTCCACATAACTTTTAATCGTGCTCCACATAACTTTAATCATGCTCCACATAACTTTTAATCCTGCCCTACATAATTATTAATGCTTCTCCACATAACTTTAATCCTGCTCCACATAACTTTAATCCTGCTCAACATAACTTTTAATCCTGCTCCACATAACTTTAATCCTGCTCCACATAACTTTTAATGCTGCTCCACATAACTTTAATCCTGCTCCACATAACTTTAATCCTGCTCCACATAACTTTTAATCCTCCTCCACATAACATTTAATCATGCTCCACATAACTTTTAATCGTGCTCCACATAACTTTAATCATGCTCCACATAACTTTAATCCTGCTCAACATAACTTTTAATCCTGCTCCACATAACTTTAATCCTGCTCCACATAACTTTTAATGCTGCTCCACATAACTTTAATCCTGCTCCACATAACTTTAATCCTGCTCCACATAACTTTTAATCCTCCTCCACATAACTTTTAATCATGCTCCACATAACTTTTAATCGTGCTATACATAACTTTAAATATGCTCCACATAACTTTTAATCCTACCCCACATAATTATTAATGCTTCTCCACATAACTTTAATCCTGCTCCACATAACTTTAATCTTGCTCCACATAACTTTAATCCTGCTCCACATAACTTTTAATCCTGCTCCACATAATTTTAATCCTGCTCCACATAACTTTTAATCATGCTCCACATAACTTTTAATCGTGCTCCACATTACTTTAATCATGCTCCACATAACTTTTAATCCTGCCCTACATAATTATTAATGCTTCTCCACATAACTTTAATCCTGCTCCACATAACTTTAATCTTGCTCCACATAACTTTAATCCTGCTCCACATAACCTTTAATCCTGCTCCACATAACTTTAATCCTGCTCCACATAACGTTAATCCTGCTCCACATAACTTTTATATTGCTCCACATAACTTTAATCCTGCTCCACATAACTTTTACATTGCTCCACATAACTTTAATCCTGCTCCAAATTATTTTAATCCTGTTCCACATAACTTTAGTCCTGCTCCACATAACATTTAATCATGCTCCACATAACTTTTAATCGTGCTCCACATAACTTTAATCATGCTCCACATAACTTTAATCCTGCTCAACATAACTTTTAATCCTGCTCCACATAACTTTAATCCTGCTCCACATAACTTTTAATGCTGCTCCACATAACTTTAAACCTGCTCCACATAACTTTAATCCTGCTCCAAATAACTTTTAATCCTCCTCCACATAACTTTAATCCTGCTCCACATAACTTTTAATACTGCTCAACATAACTTTAATCCTGCTCCACATAACTTTTAATGCTGCTCCACATAACTTTAATCCAGCTCCACATAACTTTAATCCTGCTCCACATTACTTTTAATCCTCCTCCACATAAATTTAATCAGGCTCCACATGACTTTTAATCCTGCCCTTCATAATTATTAATGCTTCTCCACATAACTTTAATCCTGCTCCACTTAACTTTAATCTTGCTCCACATAACTTTAATCCTGCTCCACATAAATTTTAATCCTGCTCCACATAACTTTAATCCTGCTCTACATAACTTTTACATTGCTCCACATAACTTTAATCCTGCTCCACATAACTTTTACATTGCTCCACATAACTTTAATCCTGCTCCAAATTATTTTAATCCTGCTCCACATAACTTCAGTCCTGCTCCACATAATATTTAATCATGCTCCACATAACTTTTAATCGTGCTCCACATAACTTTAATCATGCTCCACATAACTTTAATCCTGCTCAACATAACTTTTAATCCTGCTCCACATAACTTTTAATCCTGCTGCACAACTTTAATCCTGCTCTTCATAACTGTTAATCCTGCTCCACATAATTTTAATGTTGCTCCACATAACTTTAATCCTGCTCCACATAACTTTTACATTGCTCCACATAAATTTAATCCTGCTCCACATAACTTTAATCTTGCTCTTCATAACTGTTAATCCTGCTCCACATAACTTTAATCTTGCTCCACATAATTTTTAATCCTGCTCCACATAACTTTAATCTTGCTCAATATAATTTTTAATCCTGCTCCATATAACTTTAATCCTGCTCCACATAAATTTAATCTTGCTCCACATAACTGTTAATCCTGCTCCACATAACTTTAATCCTGCTCCACATAACTTTAATCTTGCTCCACATAACTGTTAATCCTTCTCCACATAACTTTAATATTGCTCCACATAACTTTAATCTTGCTCCACATAACTTTTAATCCTGCTCCACTTTACTTTAATCTTGATCCAAATAACTTTTAATCCTACACATAACTTTAATCCTACTCCACATAACTTTAATCCTGCTCCACATAACTTTTAATCTTGCTCCACATAACTTTAATCTTGCCCCAAATAACTTTAAATCATGCTCCACATAAATTTAATCCTGCTCCACATAACTTTAATCCTGCTCCAAATAACTTTTAATCCTCCTCCACATAACTTTAATCCTGCTCCACATAACTTTTAATACTGCTCAACATAACTTTAATCCTGCTCCACATAACTTTTAATGCTGCTCCACATAACTTTAATCCAGCTCCACATAACTTTAATCCTGCTCCACATTACTTTTAATCCTCCTCCACATAAATTTAATCAGGCTCCACATGACTTTTAATCCTGCCCTTCATAATTATTAATGCTTCTCCACATAACTTTAATCCTGCTCCACATAACTTTAATCTTGCTCCACATAACTTTAATCCTGCTCCACATAAATTTTAATCCTGCTCCACATAACTTTAATCCTGCTCCACATAACTTTTACATTGCTCCACATAACTTTAATCCTGCTCCACATAACTTTTACATTGCTCCACATAACTTTAATCCTGCTCCAAATTATTTTAATCCTGCTCCACATAACTTTAGTCCTGCTCCACATAATATTTAATCATGCTCCACATAACTTTTAATCGTGCTCCACATAACTTTAATCATGCTCCACATAACTTTAATCCTGCTCAACATAACTTTTAATCCTGCTCCCATAACTTTTAATCCTGCTGCACAACTTTAATCCTGCTCTTCATAAATGTTAATCCTGCTCCACATAACTTTAATGTTGCTCCACATAACTTTAATCCTGCTCCACATAACTTTTACATTGCTCCACATAAATTTAATCCTGCTCCACATAACTTTAATCTTGCTCTTCATAACTGTTAATCCTGCTCCACATAACTTTAATCGTGCTCCACATAATTTTTAATCCTGCTCCACATAACTTTAATCTTGCTCAATATAATTTTTAATCCTGCTCCATATAACTTTAATCCTGCTCCACATAAATTTAATCTTGCTCCACATAACTGTTAATCCTGCTCCACATAACTTTAATCCTGCTCCACATAACTTTAATCTTGCTCCACATAACTGTTAATCCTTCTCCACATAACTTTAATATTGCTCCACATAACTTTAATCTTGCTCCACATAACTTTTAATCCTGCTCCACATTACTTTAATCTTGATCCAAATAACTTTTAATCCTACACATAACTTTAATCCTACTCCACATAACTTTAATCCTGCTCCACATAACTTTTAATCTTGCTCCACATAACTTTAATCTTGCCCCAAATAACTTTAAATCATGCTCCACATAAATTTAATCCTGCTCCATATAACTTTAATCTTGCTCCACATATCTTTAATCTTGCTCCAAATAACTGTAATCCTGCTACACATTACTTTAATCCTGCTCCAAATAACTTTTAATCCTGCTACACATAACTTTTAATCCTGCTCCAAAAATTTTTAATCCTGCTCCACATAACGTTTAATCCTGCTCCACATAACTTTAATCTTGCACCAACTAATTTTTAATCCTGCTCCACATAACTTTAATCTTGCTCCAAATAATTTTTAATCCAGCTCTACATAACTTTAATCTTGCTCCAAATAATTTTTAATCCTGCTCCACATAACTTTAATCTTGCTCCACATAAATTTATTCTTGCTCCACATAAATTTTAATCCTGCTCCACATAACTTTAATCCTGCTCCACATAACTTTAATCTTGTTCCACATAACTTTAATCTTGCTCCACATAACTGTTAATCCTGCTCCACATAACTTTAATCCTGCTCCACATAATTTGAATCCTGCTCCACATAACTTTAATCATGCTCTACATAACTTTAATCGTGGTCCACATAACTGTAATCCTGCTCCACATAACTTTAATCCTGCTCCACATAACTTTCAATCCTGCTCCACATAATTTTTAATCCTGCTCCACATAAATTTTAATCCTGCTCCACATAACTTTAATATTGCCCCAAATAACTTTTAATCTTGCCCCAAATAACTTTTAATCCTGCTCCACATAACTTTAATCCTGCTCCACATAACTTTAATCTTGCTCCACATAACTTTAATCTTACTCCACATAACTTTTAATCCTGCTCCACATAACTTTAATCCTGCTCCACATAACTTAAATCTTGCTCCACATAATTTTTAATCCTGCTCCACATAACTTTTAATCCTTCTCCACATAACTTTAATCTTGCTCCACATAATTTTTAATCCTGCCCCACATAATTATTAATGCTGCTCCACATAACATTAATCCTGAAGCACATAACTTGAATCCTGCTCCAAATAACAGTAATCCTGCACCACATAACTTTAATCCTGCTCCAAATAACTTTTAATCCTGCTTCACATAACTTTAATCCTGGTCCACATATCTTTTAATCATGCTACACATAACTTTTAATCGTGCTCCACATAACTTTAATCATACTCCACATAACATTTATTCCTGTCCCACAAAATTATTAATGCTTCTCCACATAACTTTAATCTTGCTCCACAAAACATTAATCTTGCACCACATGATTTTAATCCTGCTCCACATAACTTTTAATCATGCTCCACATAACTTTTAATCGTGCTCCACATAACTTTAATCATGCTCCACATAACTTTTAATCCTGCCCTACATAATTATTAATGCTTCTCCACATAACTTTAATCCTGCTCCACATAACTTTAATCTTGCTCCACATAACTTTAATCCTGCTCCACATAAATTTTAATCCTGCTCCACATAACTTTAATCCTGCTCCACATAACGTTAATCCTGCTCCAAATAACTTTTACATTGCTCCACATAACTTTAATCCTGCTCTACATAACTTTTACATTGCTCCCCATAACTTTAATCCTGCTCCAAATTATTTTAATCCTGCTCCAAATAACTTTAGTCCTGCTCCACATAACATTTAATCATGCTCCACATAACTTTTAATCGTGCTCCACATAACTTTAATCATGCTCCACATAACTTTAATCCTGCTCAACATAACTTTTAATCCTGCTCCACATAACTTTAATCCTGCTCCACATAACTTTTAATGCTGCTCCACATAACTTTAATCCTGCTATACATAACTTTAATCATGCTCCACATAACTTTTAATGCTACCCCACATAATTATTAATGCTTCTCCACATAACTTTAATCCTGCTCCACATAACTTTAATCTTGCTCCACATAACTTTAATCCTGCTCCACATAACTTTTAATCCTGCTCCACATAATTTTAATCCTGCTCCACATAACTTTTAATGCTGCTCCACATAACTTTAATCCTGCTCCACATAACTTTAATCCTGCTCCACATAACATTTAATCCTCCTCCACATAACTTTAATCCTGCTCCACATAACTTTTAATGCTGCTCCACATAACTTTAATCCAGCTCCACATAACTTTAATCCTGCTCCACATAACTTTAATCTTGCTCCACATAACTTTAATCTTGCTCCACATAACTTTAATCTTACTCCACATAACTTTTAATCCTGCTCCACATAACTTTAATCCTGCTCCACATAACTTTAATCTTGCTCCACATAAATTTATTCTTGCTCCACATAAATTTTAATCCTTCTCCACATAACTTTAATCTTGCTCCAAATAATTTTTAATCCTGCCCCACATAATTATTAATGCTGCTCCACATAACATTAATCCTGAAGCACATAACTTGAATCCTGCTCCAAATAACAGTAATCCTTCACCACATAACTTTAATCCTGCTCCAAATAACTTTTAATCCTGCTTCACATAACTTTAATCCTGGTCCACATATCTTTTAATCATGCTACACATAACTTTAATCATACTCCAGATAACTTTTATTCCTGTCCCACATAATTATTAATGCTTCTCCACATAACTTTAATCTTGCTCCACATAACATTAATCTTGCACCACATAATTTTAATCCTGCTCCACATAACTTTTAATCATGCTCCACATAACTTTTAATCGTGCTCCACATAACTTTAATCATGCTCCACATAACTTTTAATCCTGCCCTACATAATTATTAATGCTTCTCCACATAACTTTAATCCTGCTCCACATAACTTTAATCTTGCTCCACATAACTTTAATCCTGCTCCACATAAATTTTAATCCTGCTCCATATAACTTTAATCCTGCTCCACATAACGTTAATCCTGCTCCAAATAACTTTTACATTGCTCCACATAACTTTAATCCTGCTCCACATAACTTTTACATTGCTCCCCATAACTTTAATCCTGCTCCAAATATTTTAATCCTGCTCCACATAACTTTAGTCCTGCTCCACATAACATTTAATCATGCTCCACATAACTTTTAATCGTGCTCCACATAACTTTAATCATGCTCCACATAACTTTAATCCTGCTCAACATAACTTTTAATCCTGCTCCACATAACTTTAATCCTGCTCCACATAACTTTTAATGCTGCTCCACATAACTTTAATCCTGCTCCACATAACTTTAATCCTGCTCCACATAACTTTTAATCCTCCTCCACATAACTTTTAATCATGCTCCACATAACTTTTAATCGTGCTATACATAACTTTAAATATGCTCCACATAACTTTTAATCCTACCCCACATAATTATTAATGCTTCTCCACATAACTTTAATCCTGCTCCACATAACTTTAATCTTGCTCCACATAACTTTAATCCTGCTCCACATAACTTTTAATCCTGCTCCACATAATTTTAATCCTGCTCCACATAACTTTTAATCATGCTCCACATAACTTTTAATCGTGCTCCACATTACTTTAATCATGCTCCACATAACTTTTAATCCTGCCCTACATAATTATTAATGCTTCTCCACATAACTTTAATCCTGCTCCACATAACTTTAATCTTGCTCCACATAACTTTAATCCTGCTCCACATAACTTTAATCCTGCTCCAAATTATTTTAATCCTGCTCCACATTACTTTAATCTTGATCCAAATAACTTTTAATCCTACACATAACTTTAATCCTACTCCACATAACTTTAATCCTGCTCCACATAACTTTTAATCTTGCTCCACATAACTTTAATCTTGCCCCAAATAACTTTAAATCATGCTCCACATAAATTTAATCCTGCTCCACATAACTTTAATCCTGCTCCAAATAACTTTTAATCCTCCTCCACATAACTTTAATCCTGCTCCACATAACTTTTAATACTGCTCAACATAACTTTAATCCTGCTCCACATAACTTTTAATGCTGCTCCACATAACTTTAATCCAGCTCCACATAACTTTAATCCTGCTCCACATTACTTTTAATCCTCCTCCACATAAATTTAATCAGGCTCCACATGACTTTTAATCCTGCCCTTCATAATTATTAATGCTTCTCCACATAACTTTAATCCTGCTCCACATAACTTTAATCTTGCTCCACATAACTTTAATCCTGCTCCACATAAATTTTAATCCTGCTCCACATAACTTTAATCCTGCTCCACATAACTTTTACATTGCTCCACATAACTTTAATCCTGCTCCACATAACTTTTACATTGCTCCACATAACTTTAATCCTGCTCCAAATTATTTTAATCCTGCTCCACATAACTTTAGTCCTGCTCCACATAATATTTAATCATGCTCCACATAACTTTTAATCGTGCTCCACATAACTTTAATCATGCTCCACATAACTTTAATCCTGCTCAACATAACTTTTAATCCTGCTCCACATAACTTTTAATCCTGCTGCACAACTTTAATCCTGCTCTTCATAACTGTTAATCCTGCTCCACATAACTTTAATGTTGCTCCACATAACTTTAATCCTGCTCCACATAACTTTTACATTGCTCCACATAAATTTAATCCTGCTCCACATAACTTTAATCTTGCTCTTCATAACTGTTAATCCTGCTCCACATAACTTTAATCTTGCTCCACATAATTTTTAATCCTGCTCCACATAACTTTAATCTTGCTCAATATAATTTTTAATCCTGCTCCATATAACTTTAATCCTGCTCCACATAAATTTAATCTTGCTCCACATAACTGTTAATCCTGCTCCACATAACTTTAATCCTGCTCCACATAACTTTAATCTTGCTCCACATAACTGTTAATCCTTCTCCACATAACTTTAATATTGCTCCACATAACTTTAATCTTGCTCCACATAACTTTTAATCCTGCTCCACATTACTTTAATCTTGATCCAAATAACTTTTAATCCTACACATAACTTTAATCCTACTCCACATAACTTTAATCCTGCTCCACATAACTTTTAATCTTGCTCCACATAACTTTAATCTTGCCCCAAATAACTTTAAATCATGCTCCACATAAATTTAATCCTGCTCCATATAACTTTAATCTTGCTCCACATATCTTTAATCTTGCTCCAAATAACTGTAATCCTGCTACACATTACTTTAATCCTGCTCCAAATAACTTTTAATCCTGCTACACATAACTTTTAATCCTGCTCCAAAAATTTTTAATCCTGCTCCACATAACGTTTAATCCTGCTCCACATAACTTTAATCTTGCACCAACTAATTTTTAATCCTGCTCCACATAACTTTAATCTTGCTCCAAATAATTTTTAATCCAGCTCTACATAACTTTAATCTTGCTACAAATAATTTTTAATCCTGCTCCACATAACTTTAATCTTGCTCCACATAAATTTATTCTTGCTCCACATAAATTTTAATCCTGCTCCACATAACTTTAATCCTGCTCCACATAACTTTAATCTTGTTCCACATAACTTTAATCTTGCTCCACATAACTGTTAATCCTGCTCCACATAACTTTAATCCTGCTCCACATAATTTGAATCCTGCTCCACATAACTTTAATCATGCTCTACATAACTTTAATCGTGGTCCACATAACTGTAATCCTGCTCCACATAACTTTAATCCTGCTCCACATAACTTTCAATCCTGCTCCACATAATTTTTAATCCTGCTCCACATAAATTTTAATCCTGCTCCACATAACTTTAATATTGCCCCAAATAACTTTTAATCTTGCCCCAAATAACTTTTAATCCTGCTCCACATAACTTTAATCCTGCTCCACATAACTTTAATCTTGCTCCACATAACTTTAATCTTACTCCACATAACTTTTAATCCTGCTCCACATAACTTTAATCCTGCTCCACATAACTTAAATCTTGCTCCACATAATTTTTAATCCTGCTCCACATAACTTTTAATCCTTCTCCACATAACTTTAATCTTGCTCCACATAATTTTTAATCCTGCCCCACATAATTATTAATGCTGCTCCACATAACATTAATCCTGAAGCACATAACTTGAATCCTGCTCCAAATAACAGTAATCCTGCACCACATAACTTTAATCCTGCTCCAAATAACTTTTAATCCTGCTTCACATAACTTTAATCCTGGTCCACATATCTTTTAATCATGCTACACATAACTTTTAATCGTGCTCCACATAACTTTAATCATACTCCACATAACATTTATTCCTGTCCCACAAAATTATTAATGCTTCTCCACATAACTTTAATCTTGCTCCACATAACATTAATCTTGCACCACATGATTTTAATCCTGCTCCACATAACTTTTAATCATGCTCCACATAACTTTTAATCGTGCTCCACATAACTTTAATCATGCTCCACATAACTTTTAATCCTGCCCTACATAATTATTAATGCTTCTCCACATAACTTTAATCCTGCTCCACATAACTTTAATCTTGCTCCACATAACTTTAATCCTGCTCCACATAAATTTTAATCCTGCTCCACATAACTTTAATCCTGCTCCACATAACGTTAATCCTGCTCCAAATAACTTTTACATTGCTCCACATAACTTTAATCCTGCTCTACATAACTTTTACATTGCTCCCCATAACTTTAATCCTGCTCCAAATTATTTTAATCCTGCTCCAAATAACTTTAGTCCTGCTCCACATAACATTTAATCATGCTCCACATAACTTTTAATCGTGCTCCACATAACTTTAATTATGCTCCACATAACTTTAATCCTGCTCAACATAACTTTTAATCCTGCTCCACATAACTTTAATCCTGCTCCACATAACTTTTAATGCTGCTCCACATAACTTTAATCCTGCTATACATAACTTTAATCATGCTCCACATAACTTTTAATGCTACCCCACATAATTATTAATGCTTCTCCACATAACTTTAATCCTGCTCCACATAACTTTAATCTTGCTCCACATAACTTTAATCCTGCTCCACATAACTTTTAATCCTGCTCCACATAATTTTAATCCTGCTCCACATAACTTTTAATGCTGCTCCACATAACTTTAATCCTGCTCCACATAACTTTAATCCTGCTCCACATAACATTTAATCCTCCTCCACATAACTTTAATCCTGCTCCACATAACTTTTAATACTGCTCAACATAACTTTAATCCTGCTCCACATAACTTTTAATGCTGCTCCACATAACTTTAATCCAGCTCCACATAACTTTAATCCTGCTCCACATAACTTTAATCTTACTCCACATAACTTTTAATCCTGCTCCACATAACTTTAATCCTGCTCCACATAACTTTAATCTTGCTCCACATAAATTTATTCTTGCTCCACATAAATTTTAATCCTTCTCCACATAACTTTAATCTTGCTCCAAATAATTTTTAATCCTGCCCCACATAATTATTAATGCTGCTCCACATAACATTAATCCTGAAGCACATAACTTGAATCCTGCTCCAAATAACAGTAATCCTTCACCACATAACTTTAATCCTGCTCCAAATAACTTTTAATCCTGCTTCACATAACTTTAATCCTGGTCCACATATCTTTTAATCATGCTACACATAACTTTAATCATACTCCAGATAACTTTTATTCCTGTCCCACATAATTATTAATGCTTCTCCACATAACTTTAATCTTGCTCCACATAACATTAATCTTGCACCACATAATTTTAATCCTGCTCCACATAACTTTTAATCATGCTCCACATAACTTTTAATCGTGCTCCACATAACTTTAATCATGCTCCACATAACTTTTAATCCTGCCCTACATAATTATTAATGCTTCTCCACATAACTTTAATCCTGCTCCACATAACTTTAATCTTGCTCCACATAACTTTAATCCTGCTCCACATAAATTTTAATCCTGCTCCATATAACTTTAATCCTGCTCCACATAACGTTAATCCTGCTCCAGATAACTTTTACATTGCTCCACATAACTTTAATCCTGCTCCACATAACTTTTACATTGCTCCACATAACTTTAATCCTGCTCCACATAACTTTTACATTGCTCCACATAACTTTAATCCTGCTCCAAATTATTTTAATCCTGCTCCACATAACTTTAGTCCTGCTCCACATAATATTTAATCATGCTCCACATAACTTTTAATCGTGCTCCACATAACTTTAATCATGCTCCACATAACTTTAATCCTGCTCAACATAACTTTTAATCCTGCTCCACATAACTTTTAATCCTGCTGCACAACTTTAATCCTGCTCTTCATAACTGTTAATCCTGCTCCACATAACTTTAATGTTGCTCCACATAACTTTAATCCTGCTCCACATAACTTTTACATTGCTCCACATAAATTTAATCCTGCTCCACATAACTTTAATCTTGCTCTTCATAACTGTTAATCCTGCTCCACATAACTTTAATCTTGCTCCACATAATTTTTAATCCTGCTCCACATAACTTTAATCTTGCTCAATATAATTTTTAATCCTGCTCCATATAACTTTAATCCTGCTCCACATAAATTTAATCTTGCTCCACATAACTGTTAATCCTGCTCCACATAACTTTAATCCTGCTCCACATAACTTTAATCTTGCTCCACATAACTGTTAATCCTTCTCCACATAACTTTAATATTGCTCCACATAACTTTAATCTTGCTCCACATAACTTTTAATCCTGCTCCACATTACTTTAATCTTGATCCAAATAACTTTTAATCCTACACATAACTTTAATCCTACTCCACATAACTTTAATCCTGCTCCACATAACTTTTAATCTTGCTCCACATAACTTTAATCTTGCCCCAAATAACTTTAAATCATGCTCCACATAAATTTAATCCTGCTCCATATAACTTTAATCTTGCTCCACATATCTTTAATCTTGCTCCAAATAACTGTAATCCTGCTACACATTACTTTAATCCTGCTCCAAATAACTTTTAATCCTGCTACACATAACTTTTAATCCTGCTCCAAAAATTTTTAATCCTGCTCCACATAACGTTTAATCCTGCTCCACATAACTTTAATCTTGCACCAACTAATTTTTAATCCTGCTCCACATAACTTTAATCTTGCTCCAAATAATTTTTAATCCAGCTCTACATAACTTTAATCTTGCTCCAAATAATTTTTAATCCTGCTCCACATAACTTTAATCTTGCTCCACATAAATTTATTCTTGCTCCACATAAATTTTAATCCTGCTCCACATAACTTTAATCCTGCTCCACATAACTTTAATCTTGTTCCACATAACTTTAATCTTGCTCCACATAACTGTTAATCCTGCTCCACATAACTTTAATCCTGCTCCACATAATTTGAATCCTGCTCCACATAACTTTAATCATGCTCTACATAACTTTAATCGTGGTCCACATAACTGTAATCCTGCTCCACATAACTTTAATCCTGCTCCACATAACTTTCAATCCTGCTCCACATAATTTTTAATCCTGCTCCACATAAATTTTAATCCTGCTCCACATAACTTTAATATTGCCCCAAATAACTTTTAATCTTGCCCCAAATAACTTTTAATCCTGCTCCACATAACTTTAATCCTGCTCCACATAACTTTAATCTTGCTCCACATAACTTTAATCTTACTCCACATAACTTTTAATCCTGCTCCACATAACTTTAATCCTGCTCCACATAACTTAAATCTTGCTCCACATAATTTTTAATCCTGCTCCACATAACTTTTAATCCTTCTCCACATAACTTTAATCTTGCTCCACATAATTTTTAATCCTGCCCCACATAATTATTAATGCTGCTCCACATAACATTAATCCTGAAGCACATAACTTGAATCCTGCTCCAAATAACAGTAATCCTGCACCACATAACTTTAATCCTGCTCCAAATAACTTTTAATCCTGCTTCACATAACTTTAATCCTGGTCCACATATCTTTTAATCATGCTACACATAACTTTTAATCGTGCTCCACATAACTTTAATCATACTCCACATAACATTTATTCCTGTCCCACAAAATTATTAATGCTTCTCCACATAACTTTAATCTTGCTCCACATAACATTAATCTTGCACCACATGATTTTAATCCTGCTCCACATAACTTTTAATCATGCTCCACATAACTTTTAATCGTGCTCCACATAACTTTAATCATGCTCCACATAACTTTTAATCCTGCCCTACATAATTATTAATGCTTCTCCACATAACTTTAATCCTGCTCCACATAACTTTAATCTTGCTCCACATAACTTTAATCCTGCTCCACATAAATTTTAATCCTGCTCCACATAACTTTAATCCTGCTCCACATAACGTTAATCCTGCTCCAAATAACTTTTACATTGCTCCACATAACTTTAATCCTGCTCTACATAACTTTTACATTGCTCCCCATAACTTTAATCCTGCTCCAAATTATTTTAATCCTGCTCCAAATAACTTTAGTCCTGCTCCACATAACATTTAATCATGCTCCACATAACTTTTAATCGTGCTCCACATAACTTTAATCATGCTCCACATAACTTTAATCCTGCTCAACATAACTTTTAATCCTGCTCCACATAACTTTAATCCTGCTCCACATAACTTTTAATGCTGCTCCACATAACTTTAATCCTGCTATACATAACTTTAATCATGCTCCACATAACTTTTAATGCTACCCCACATAATTATTAATGCTTCTCCACATAACTTTAATCCTGCTCCACATAACTTTAATCTTGCTCCACATAACTTTAATCCTGCTCCACATAACTTTTAATCCTGCTCCACATAATTTTAATCCTGCTCCACATAACTTTTAATGCTGCTCCACATAACTTTAATCCTGCTCCACATAACTTTAATCCTGCTCCACATAACATTTAATCCTCCTCCACATAACTTTAATCCTGCTCCACATAACTTTTAATACTGCTCAACATAACTTTAATCCTGCTCCACATAACTTTTAATGCTGCTCCACATAACTTTAATCCAGCTCCACATAACTTTAATCCTGCTCCACATAACTTTAATCTTGCTCCACATAACTTTAATCTTGCTCCACATAACTTTAATCTTACTCCACATAACTTTTAATCCTGCTCCACATAACTTTAATCCTGCTCCACATAACTTTAATCTTGCTCCACATAAATTTATTCTTGCTCCACATAAATTTTAATCCTTCTCCACATAACTTTAATCTTGCTCCAAATAATTTTTAATCCTGCCCCACATAATTATTAATGCTGCTCCACATAACATTAATCCTGAAGCACATAACTTGAATCCTGCTCCAAATAACAGTAATCCTTCACCACATAACTTTAATCCTGCTCCAAATAACTTTTAATCCTGCTTCACATAACTTTAATCCTGGTCCACATATCTTTTAATCATGCTACACATAACTTTAATCATACTCCAGATAACTTTTATTCCTGTCCCACATAATTATTAATGCTTCTCCACATAACTTTAATCTTGCTCCACATAACATTAATCTTGCACCACATAATTTTAATCCTGCTCCACATAACTTTTAATCATGCTCCACATAACTTTTAATCGTGCTCCACATAACTTTAATCATGCTCCACATAACTTTTAATCCTGCCCTACATAATTATTAATGCTTCTCCACATAACTTTAATCCTGCTCCACATAACTTTAATCTTGCTCCACATAACTTTAATCCTGCTCCACATAAATTTTAATCCTGCTCCATATAACTTTAATCCTGCTCCACATAACGTTAATCCTGCTCCAAATAACTTTTACATTGCTCCACATAACTTTAATCCTGCTCCACATAACTTTTACATTGCTCCCCATAACTTTAATCCTGCTCCAAATATTTTAATCCTGCTCCACATAACTTTAGTCCTGCTCCACATAACATTTAATCATGCTCCACATAACTTTTAATCGTGCTCCACATAACTTTAATCATGCTCCACATAACTTTAATCCTGCTCAACATAACTTTTAATCCTGCTCCACATAACTTTAATCCTGCTCCACATAACTTTTAATGCTGCTCCACATAACTTTAATCCTGCTCCACCTGACTTTAATCCTGCTCCACATAACTTTTAATCCTCCTCCACATAACTTTTAATCATGCTCCACATAACTTTTAATCGTGCTATACATAACTTTAAATATGCTCCACATAACTTTTAATCCTACCCCACATAATTATTAATGCTTCTCCACATAACTTTAATCCTGCTCCACATAACTTTAATCTTGCTCCACATAACTTTAATCCTGCTCCACATAACTTTTAATCCTGCTCCACATAATTATAATCCTGCTCCACATAACTTTTAATCATGCTCAACATAACTTTTAATCGTGCTCCACATTACTTTAATCATGCTCCACATAACTTTTAATCCTGCCCTACATAATTATTAATGCTTCTCTACATAACTTTAATCCTGCTCCACATAACTTTAATCTTGCTCCACATAACTTTAATCCTGCTCCACATAACTTTTAATCCTGCTCCACATAACTTTAATCCTGCTCCACATAACGTTAATCCTGCTCCAAATAACTTTTACCTTGCTCCACATAACTTTAATCCTGCTCTACATAACTTTTACATTGCTCCCCATAACTTTAATCCTGCTCCAAATTATTTTAATCCTGCTCCAAATAACTTTAGTCCTGCTCCACATAACATTTAATCATGCTCCACATAACATTTAATCATGCTCCACATAACTTTTAATCGTGCTCCACATAACTTTAATCCTGCTCCACATAACTTTAATCCTGCTCCACATAACTTTTAATGCTGCTCCACATAACTTTAATCCTGCTATACATAACTTTAATCATGCTCCACATAACTTTTAATGCTACCCCACATAATTATTAATGCTTCTCCACATAACTTTAATCCTGCTCCACATAACTTTAATCTTGCTCCACATAACTTTAATCCTGCTCCACATAACTTTTAATCCTGCTCCACATAATTTTAATCCTGCTCCACATAACTTTTAATGCTGCTCCACATAACTTTAATCCTGCTCCACATAACTTTAATCCTGCTCCACATAACATTTAATCCTCCTCCACATAACTTTAATCCTGCTCCACATAACTTTTAATACTGCTCAACATAACTTTAATCCTGCTCCACATAACTTTTAATGCTGCTCCACATAACTTTAATCCAGCTCCACATAACTTTAATCCTGCTCCACATAACTTTAATCTTGCTCCACATAACTTTAATCTTGCTCCACATAACTTTAATCTTACTCCACATAACTTTTAATCCTGCTCCACATAACTTTAATCCTGCTCCACATAACTTTAATCTTGCTCCACATAAATTTATTCTTGCTCCACATAAATTTTAATCCTTCTCCACATAACTTTAATCTTTCTCCAAATAATTTTTAATCCTGCCCCACATAATTATTAATGCTGCTCCACATAACATTAATCCTGAAGCACATAACTTGAATCCTGCTCCAAATAACAGTAATCCTTCACCACATAACTTTAATCCTGCTCCAAATAACTTTTAATCCTGCTTCACATAACTTTAATCCTGGTCCACATATCTTTTAATCATGCTACACATAACTTTTAATCGTGCTCCACATAACTTTAATCATACTCCAGATAACTTTTATTCCTGTCCCACATAATTATTAATGCTTCTCCACATAACTTTAATCTTGCTCCACATAACATTAATCTTGCACCACATAATTTTAATCCTGCTCCACATAACTTTTAATCATGCTCCACATAACTTTTAATCGTGCTCCACATAACTTTAATCATGCTCCACATAACTTTTAATCCTGCCCTACATAATTATTAATGCTTCTCCACATAACTTTAATCCTGCTCCACATAACTTTAATCTTGCTCCACATAACTTTAATCCTGCTCCACATAAATTTTAATCCTGCTCCATATAACTTTAATCCTGCTCCACATAACGTTAATCCTGCTCCAAATAACTTTTACATTGCTCCACATAACTTTAATCCTGCTCCACATAACTTTTACATTGCTCCCCATAACTTTAATCCTGCTCCAAATTATTTTAATCCTGCTCCACATAACTTTAGTCCTGCTCCACATAACATTTAATCATGCTCCACATAACTTTTAATCGTGCTCCACATAACTTTAATCATGCTCCACATAACTTTAATCCTGCTCAACATAACTTTTAATCCTGCTCCACATAACTTTAATCCTGCTCCACATAACTTTTAATGCTGCTCCACATAACTTTAATCCTGCTCCACATAACTTTAATCCTGCTCCACATAACTTTTAATCCTCCTCCACATAACTTTTAATCATGCTCCACATAACTTTTAATCGTGCTATACATAACTTTAAATATGCTCCACATAACTTTTAATCCTACCCCACATAATTATTAATGCTTCTCCACATAACTTTAATCCTGCTCCACATAACTTTTAATCTTGCTCCACATAACTTTAATCCTGCTCCACATAACTTTTAATCCTGCTCCACATAATTTTAATCCTGCTCCACATAACTTTTAATCATGCTCCACATAACTTTTAATCGTGCTCCACATTACTTTAATCATGCTCCACATAACTTTTAATCCTGCCCTACATAATTATTAATGCTTCTCCACATAACTTTAATCCTGCTCCACATAACTTTAATCTTGCTCCACATAACTTTAATCCTGCTCCACATAACTTTTAATCCTGCTCCACATAACTTTAATCCTGCTCCACATAACGTTAATCCTGCTCCAAATAACTTTTACCTTGCTCCACATAACTTTAATCCTGCTCTACATAACTTTTACATTGCTCCCCATAACTTTAATCCTGCTCCAAATTATTTTAATCCTGCTCCAAATAACTTTAGTCCTGCTCCACATAACATTTAATCATGCTCCACATAACATTTAATCATGCTCCACATAACTTTTAATCGTGCTCCACATAACTTTAATCCTGCTCCACATAACTTTTAATCCTGCTCCACATAATTTTAATCCTGCTCCACATAACTTTTAATCATGCTCCACATAACTTTTAATCGTGCTCCACATTACTTTAATCATGCTCCACATAACTTTTAATCCTGCCCTACATAATTATTAATGCTTCTCCACATAACTTTAATCCTGCTCCACATAACTTTAATCTTGCTCCACATAACTTTAATCCTGCTCCACATAACTTTTAATCCTGCTCCACATAACTTTAATCCTGCTCCACATAACGTTAATCCTGCTCCAAATAACTTTTACCTTGCTCCACATAACTTTAATCCTGCTCTACATAACTTTTACATTGCTCCCCATAACTTTAATCCTGCTCCAAATTATTTTAATCCTGCTCCAAATAACTTTAGTCCTGCTCCACATAACATTTAATCATGCTCCACATAACATTTAATCATGCTCCACATAACTTTTAATCGTGCTCCACATAACTTTAATCCTGCTCCACATAACTTTAATCCTGCTCCACATAACTTTTAATGCTGCTCCACATAACTTTAATCCTGCTATACATAACTTTAATCATGCTCCACATAACTTTTAATGCTACCCCACATAATTATTAATGCTTCTCCACATAACTTTAATCCTGCTCCACATAACTTTAATCTTGCTCCACATAACTTTAATCCTGCTCCACATAACTTTTAATCCTGCTCCACATAATTTTAATCCTGCTCCACATAACTTTTAATGCTGCTCCACATAACTTTAATCCTGCTCCACATAACTTTAATCCTGCTCCACATAACATTTAATCCTCCTCCACATAACTTTAATCCTGCTCCACATAACTTTTAATACTGCTCAACATAACTTTAATCCTGCTCCACATAACTTTTAATGCTGCTCCACATAACTTTAATCCAGCTCCACATAACTTTAATCCTGCTCCACATAACTTTAATCTTGCTCCACATAACTTTAATCTTGCTCCACATAACTTTAATCTTACTCCACATAACTTTTAATCCTGCTCCACATAACTTTAATCCTGCTCCACATAACTTTAATCTTGCTCCACATAAATTTATTCTTGCTCCACATAAATTTTAATCCTTCTCCACATAACTTTAATCTTTCTCCAAATAATTTTTAATCCTGCCCCACATAATTATTAATGCTGCTCCACATAACATTAATCCTGAAGCACATAACTTGAATCCTGCTCCAAATAACAGTAATCCTTCACCACATAACTTTAATCCTGCTCCAAATAACTTTTAATCCTGCTTCACATAACTTTAATCCTGGTCCACATATCTTTTAATCATGCTACACATAACTTTTAATCGTGCTCCACATAACTTTAATCATACTCCAGATAACTTTTATTCCTGTCCCACATAATTATTAATGCTTCTCCACATAACTTTAATCTTGCTCCACATAACATTAATCTTGCACCACATAATTTTAATCCTGCTCCACATAACTTTTAATCATGCTCCACATAACTTTTAATCGTGCTCCACATAACTTTAATCATGCTCCACATAACTTTTAATCCTGCCCTACATAATTATTAATGCTTCTCCACATAACTTTAATCCTGCTCCACATAACTTTAATCTTGCTCCACATAACTTTAATCCTGCTCCACATAAATTTTAATCCTGCTCCACATAACTTTAATCCTGCTCCACATAACGTTAATCCTGCTCCAAATAACTTTTACATTGCTCCACATAACTTTAATCCTGCTCCACATAACTTTTACATTGCTCCCCATAACTTTAATCCTGCTCCAAATTATTTTAATCCTGCTCCACATAACTTTAGTCCTGCTCCACATAACATTTAATCATGCTCCACATAACTTTTAATCGTGCTCCACATAACTTTAATCATGCTCCACATAACTTTAATCCTGCTCAACATAACTTTTAATCCTGCTCCACATAACTTTAATCCTGCTCCACATAACTTTTAATGCTGCTCCACATAACTTTAATCCTGCTCCACATAACTTTAGTCCTGCTCCACATAACTTTTAATCCTCCTCCACATAACTTTTAATCATGCTCCACATAACTTTTAATCGTGCTATACATAACTTTAAATCATGCTCCACATAACTTTTAATCCTACCCCACATAATTATTAATGCTTCTCCACATAACTTTAATCCTGCTCCACATAACTTTAATCTTGCTCCACATAACTTTAATCCTGCTCCACATAACTTTTAATCCTGCTCCACATAATTTTAATCCTGCTCCACATAACTTTTAATCATGCTCCACATAACTTTTAATCGTGCTCCACATAACTTTAATCATGCTCCACATAACTTTTAATCCTGCCCTACATAATTATTAATGCTTCTCCACATAACTTTAATCCTGCTCCACATAACTTTAATCTTGCTCCACATAACTTTAATCCTGCTCCACATAACTTTTAATCCTGCTCCACATAACTTTAATCCTGCTCCACATAACGTTAATCCTGCTCCAAATAACTTTTACATTGCTCCACATAACTTTAATCCTGCTCTACATAACTTTTACATTGCTCCCCATAACTTTAATCCTGCTCCAAATTATTTTAATCCTGCTCCACATAACTTTAGTCCTGCTCCACATAACATTTAATCATGCTCCACATAACATTTAATCGTGCTCCACATAACTTTAATCATGCTCCACATAACTTTAATCCTGCTCCACATAACTTTTAATCCTGCTCCACATAACTTTTAATCCTGCTCCACATAACTTTTAATCGCTGCTCCACATAACTTTAATCATGCTCCACATAACTTTTAATCCTGCCCCACATAATTATTAATGCTTCCCACATAACTTTAATCCTGCTCCACATAACTTTAATCTTGCTCCACATAACTTTAATCATGCTCCACATAACTTTTAATCCTACTCCACATAATTTTAATCCTGCTCCACATAACTTTTAATGCTGCTCCACATAACTTTAATCCTGCTCCACATAACTTTAATCCTGCTCCACATAACATTTAATCCTCCTCCACATAACTTTAATCCTGCTCCACATAACTTTTAATACTGCTCAACATAACTTTAATCCTGCTCCACATAACTTTTAATGCTGCTCCACATAACTTTAATCCAGCTCCACATAACTTTAATCCTGCTCCACATAACTTTAATCTTGCTCCACATAACTTTAATCTTGCTCCACATAACTTTAATCTTACTCCACATAACTTTTAATCCTGCTCCACATAACTTTAATCCTGCTCCACATAACTTTAATCTTGCTCCACATAAATTTATTCTTGCTCCACATAAATTTTAATCCTTCTCCACATAACTTTAATCTTGCTCCACATAATTTTTAATCCTGCCCCACATAATTATTAATGCTGCTCCACATAACATTAATCCTGAAGCACATAACTTGAATCCTGCTCCAAATAACAGTAATCCTTCACCACATAACTTTAATCCTGCTCCAAATAACTTTTAATCCTGCTTCACATAACTTTAATCCTGGTCCACATATCTTTTAATCATGCTACACATAACTTTTAATCGTGCTCCACATAACTTTAATCATACTCCAGATAACTTTTATTCCTGTCCCACATAATTATTAATGCTTCTCCACATAACTTTAATCTTGCTCCACATAACATTAATCTTGCACCACATAATTTTAATCCTGCTCCACATAACTTTTAATCATGCTCCACATAACTTTTAATCGTGCTCCACATAACTTTAATCATGCTCCACATAACTTTTAATCCTGCCCTACATAATTATTAATGCATCTCCACATAACTTTAATCCTGCTCCACATAACTTTAATCTTGCTCCACATAACTTTAATCCTGCTCCACATAACTTTTAATCCTGCTCCACATAACTTTAATCCTGCTCCACATAACGTTAATCCTGCTCCACATAACTTTTACATTGCTCCACATAACTTTAATCCTGCTCCACATAACTTTTATCATTGCTCCACATAACTTTAATCCTGCTCCAAATTATTTTAATCCTGCTCCACATAACTTTAGTCCTGCTCCACATAACATTTAATCATGCTCCACATAACTTTTAATCGTGCTCCACATAACTTTAATCATGCTCCACATAACTTTAATCCTGCTCAACATAACTTTTAATCCTGCTCCACATAACTTTAATCCTGCTCCACATAACTTTTAATGCTGCTCCACATAACTTTAATCCTGCTCCACATAACTTTAATCCTGCTCCACATAACTTTTAATCCTCCTCCACATAACTTTTAATCATGCTCCACATAACTTTTAATCGTGCTATACATAACTTTAAATCATGCTCCACATAACTTTTAATGCTACCCCACATAATTATTAATGCTTCTCCACATAACTTTAATCCTGCTTCACATAACTTTAATCTTGCTCCACATAACTTTAATCCTGCTCCACATAACTTTTAATCCTGCTCCACATAATTTTAATCCTGCTCCACATAACTTTTAATCATGCTCCACATAACTTTTAATCGTGCTCCACATTACTTTAATCATGCTCCACATAACTTTTAATCCTGCCCTACATAATTATTAATGCTTCTCCACATAACTTTAATCCTGCTCCACATAACTTTAATCTTGCTCCACATAACTTTAATCCTGCTCCACATAACTTTTAATCCTGCTCCACATAACTTTAATCCTGCTCCACATAACGTTAATCCTGCTCCACATAACTTTTATATTGCTCCACATAACTTTAATCCTGCTCCACATAACTTATACATTGCTCCACATAACTTTAATCCTGCTCCAAATTATTTTAATCCTGCTCCACATAACTTTAGTCCTGCTCCACATAACATTTAATCATGCTCCACATAACTTTTAATCGTGCTCCACATAACTTTAATCCTGCTCCACATAACTTTTAATGCTGCTCCACATAACTTTAAACCTGCTCCACATAACTTTAATCCTGCTCCAAATAACTTTTAATCCTCCTCCACATAACTTTAATCCTGCTCCACATAACTTTTAATACTGCTCAACATAACTTTAATCCTGCTCCACATAACTTTTAATGCTGCTCCACATAACTTTAATCCAGCTCCACATAACTTTAATCCTGCTCCACATTACTTTTAATCCTCCTCCACATAACTTTAATCATGCTCCACATAACTTTTAATCCTGCCCTTCATAATTATTAATGCTTCTCCACATAACTTTAATCCTGCTCCACATAACTTTAATCTTGCTCCACATAACTTTAATCCTGCTCCACATAAATTTTAATCCTGCCCCACATAATTATTAATGCTGCTCCACATAACATTAATCCTGAAGCACATAACTTGAATCCTGCTCCAAATAACAGTAATCCTGCACCACATAACTTTAATCCTGCTCCAAATAACTTTTAATCCTGCTTCACATAACTTTAATCCTGGTCCACATATCTTTTAATCATGCTACACATAACTTTTAATCGTGCTCCACATAACTTTAATCATACTCCACATAACATTTATTCCTGTCCCACAAAATTATTAATGCTTCTCCACATAACTTTAATCTTGCTCCACATAACATTAATCTTGCACCACATGATTTTAATCCTGCTCCACATAATTTTTAATCATGCTCCACATAACTTTTAATCGTGCTCCACATAACTTTAATCATGCTCCACATAACTTTTAATCCTGCCCTACATAATTATTAATGCTTCTCCACATAACTTTAATCCTGCTCCACATAACTTTAATCTTGCTCCACATAACTTTAATCCTGCTCCACATAAATTTTAATCCTGCTCCACATAACTTTAATCCTGCTCCACATAACGTTAATCCTGCTCCAAATAACTTTTACATTGCTCCACATAACTTTAATCCTGCTCTACATAACTTTTACATTGCTCCCCATAACTTTAATCCTGCTCCAAATTATTTTAATCCTGCTCCACATAACTTTAGTCCTGCTCCACATAACATTTAATCATGCTCCACATAACTTTTAATCGTGCTCCACATAACTTTAATCCTGCTCAACATAACTTTTAATCCTGCTCCACATAACTTTAATCCTGCTCCACACAACTTTTAATGCTGCTCCACATAACTTTAATCCTGCTCCACATAACTTTAATCCTGCTCCACATAACTTTTAATCATGCTCCACATAACTTTTAATCGTGCTATACATAACTTTAATCATGCTCCACATAACTTTTAATGCTACCCCACATAATTATTAATGCTTCTCCACATAACTTTAATCCTGCTCCACATAACTTTAATCCTGCTCCACATAACTTTAATCCTGCTCCACATAACATTTAATCCTCCTCCACATAACTTTAATCCTGCTCCACATAACTTTTAATACTGCTCAACATAACTTTAATCCTGCTCCACATAACTTTTAATGCTGCTCCACATAACTTTAATCCAGCTCCACATAACTTTAATCCTGCTCCACATAACTTTAATCTTGCTCCACTTAACTTTAATCTTGCTCCACATAACTTTAATCTTACTCCACATAACTTTTAATCCTGCTCCACATAACTTTAATCCTGCTCCACATAACTTTAATCTTGCTCCACATAAATTTATTCTTGCTCCACATAAATTTTAATCCTTCTCCACATAACTTTAATCTTGCTCCACATAATTTTTAATCCTGCCCCACATAATTATTAATGCTGCTCCACATAACATTAATCCTGAAGCACATAACTTGAATCCTGCTCCAAATAACAGTAATCCTTCACCACATAACTTTAATCCTGCTCCAAATAACTTTTAATCCTGCTTCACATAACTTTAATCCTGGTCCACATATCTTTTAATCATGCTACACATAAATTTAATCGTGCTCCACATAACTTTAATCATACACCAGATAACTTTTATTCCTGTCCCACATAATTATTAATGCTTCTCCACATAACTTTAATCTTGCTCCACATAACATTAATCTTGCACCACATAATTTTAATCCTGCTCCACATAACTTTTAATCATGCTCCACATAACTTTTAATCATGCTCCACATAACTTTTAATGCTACCCCACATAATTATTAATGCTTCTCCACATAACTTTAATCCTGCTTCACATAACTTTAATCTTGCTCCACATAACTTTAATCCTGCTCCACATAACTTTTAATCCTGCTCCACATAATTTTAATCCTGCTCCACATAACTTTTAATCATGCTCCACATAACTTTTAATCGTGCTCCACATTACTTTAATCATGCTCCACATAACTTTTAATCCTGCCCTACATAATTATTAATGCTTCTCCACATAACTTTAATCCTGCTCCACATAACTTTAATCTTGCTCCACATAACTTTAATCCTGCTCCACATAACTTTTAATCCTGCTCCACATAACTTTAATCCTGCTCCACATAACGTTAATCCTGCTCCACATAACTTTTATATTGCTCCACATAACTTTAATCCTGCTCCACATAACTTATACATTGCTCCACATAACTTTAATCCTGCTCCAAATTATTTTAATCCTGCTCCACATAACTTTAGTCCTGCTCCACATAACATTTAATCATGCTCCACATAACTTTTAATCGTGCTCCACATAACTTTAATCATGCTCCACATAACTTTAATCCTGCTCAACATAACTTTTAATCCTGCTCCACATAACTTTAATCCTGCTCCACATAACTTTTAATGCTGCTCCACATAACTTTAATCCTGCTCTACATAACTTTTACATTGCTCCCCATAACTTTAATCCTGCTCCAAATTATTTTAATCCTGCTCCACATAACTTTAGTCCTGCTCCACATAACATTTAATCATGCTCCACATAACTTTTAATCGTGCTCCACATAACTTTAATCATGCTCCACATAACTTTAATCCTGCTCAACATAACTTTTAATCCTGCTCCACATAACTTTAATCCTGCTCCACACAACTTTTAATCCTGCTCCACATAACTTTAATCCTGCTCCACATAACTTTAATCCTGCTCCACATAACATTTAATCCTCCTCCACATAACTTTAATCCTGCTCCACATAACTTTTAATACTGCTCAACATAACTTTAATCCTGCTCCACATAACTTTTAATGCTGCTCCACATAACTTTAATCCAGCTCCACATAACTTTAATCCTGCTCCACATAACTTTAATCTTGCTCCACTTAACTTTAATCTTGCTCCACATAACTTTAATCTTACTCCACATAACTTTAAATCCTGCTCCACATAACTTTAATCCTGCTCCACACAACTTTTAATGCTGCTCCACATAACTTTAATCCTGCTCCACATAACTTTAATCCTGCTCCACATAACTTTTAATCCTACTCCACATAACTTTTAATCATGCTCCACATAACTTTTAATCGTGCTATACATAAATTTAATCATGCTCCACATAACTTTTAATGCTACCCCACATAATTATTAATGCTTCTCCACATAACTTTAATCCTGCTCCACATAACTTTAATCCTGCTCCACATAACTTTAATCCTGCTCCACATAACATTTAATCCTCCTCCACATAACTTTAATCCTGCTCCACATAACTTTTAATACTGCTCAACATAACTTTAATCCTGCTCCACATAACTTTTAAAGCTGCTCCACATAACTTTAATCCAGCTCCACATAACTTTAATCCTGCTCCACATAACTTTAATCTTGCTCCACTTAACTTTAATCTTGCTCCACATAACTTTAATCTTACTCCACATATCTTTTAATCCTGCTCCACATAACTTTAATCCTGCTCCACATAACTTTTAATGCTGCTCCACATAAATTTAATCCAGCTCCACATAACTTTAATCCTGCTCCACATTACTTTTAATCCTCCTCCACATAACTTTAATCATGCTCCACATAACTTTTAATCCTGCCCTTCATAATTATTAATGCTTCTCCACATAACTTTAATCCTGCTCCACATAACTTTAATCTTGCTCCACATAACTTTAATCCTGCTCCACATAAATTTTAATCCTGCCCCACATAATTATTAATGCTGCTCCACATAACATTAATCCTGAAGCACATAACTTGAATCCTGCTCCAAATAACAGTAATCCTGCACCACATAACTTTAATCCTGCTCCAAATAACTTTTAATCCTGCTTCACATAACTTTAATCCTGGTCCACATATCTTTTAATCATGCTACACATAACTTTTAATCGTGCTCCACATAACTTTAATCATACTCCACATAACATTTATTCCTGTCCCACAAAATTATTAATGCTTCTCCACATAACTTTAATCTTGCTCCACATAACATTAATCTTGCACCACATGATTTTAATCCTGCTCCACATAATTTTTAATCATGCTCCACATAACTTTTAATCGTGCTCCACATAACTTTAATCATGCTCCACATAACTTTTAATCCTGCCCTACATAATTATTAATGCTTCTCCACATAACTTTAATCCTGCTCCACATAACTTTAATCTTGCTCCACATAACTTTAATCCTGCTCCACATAAATTTTAATCCTGCTCCACATAACTTTAATCCTGCTCCACATAACGTTAATCCTGCTCCAAATAACTTTTACATTGCTCTACATAACTTTAATCCTGCTCTACATAACTTTTACATTGCTCCCCATAACTTTAATCCTGCTCCAAATTATTTTAATCCTGCTCCACATAACTTTAGTCCTGCTCCACATAACATTTAATCATGCTCCACATAACTTTTAATCGTGCTCCACATAACTTTAATCATGCTCCACATAACTTTAATCCTGCTCAACATAACTTTTAATCCTGCTCCACATAACTTTAATCCTGCTCCACACAACTTTTAATGCTGCTCCACATAACTTTAATCCTGCTCCACATAACTTTTAATCCTCCTCCACATAACTTTTAATCATGCTCCACATAACTTTTAATCGTGCTATACATAACTTTAATCATGCTCCACATAACTTTTAATGCTACCCCACATAATTATTAATGCTTCTCCACATAACTTTAATCCTGCTCCACATAACTTTAATCCTGCTCCACATAACTTTAATCCTGCTCCACATAACATTTAATCCTCCTCCACATAACTTTAATCCTGCTCCACATAACTTTTAATACTGCTCAACATAACTTTAATCCTGCTCCACATAACTTTTAATGCTGCTCCACATAACTTTAATCCAGCTCCACATAACTTTAATCCTGCTCCACATAACTTTAATCTTGCTCCACTTAACTTTAATCTTGCTCCACATAACTTTAATCTTACTCCACATAACTTTTAATCCTGCTCCACATAACTTTAATCCTGCTCCACATAACTTTAATCTTGCTCCACATAAATTTATTCTTGCTCCACATAAATTTTAATCCTTCTCCACATAACTTTAATCTTGCTCCACATAATTTTTAATCCTGCCCCACATAATTATTAATGCTGCTCCACATAACATTAATCCTGAAGCACATAACTTGAATCCTGCTCCAAATAACAGTAATCCTTCACCACATAACTTTAATCCTGCTCCAAATAACTTTTAATCCTGCTTCACATAACTTTAATCCTGGTCCACATATCTTTTAATCATGCTACACATAAATTTAATCGTGCTCCACATAACTTTAATCATACACCAGATAACTTTTATTCCTGTCCCACATAATTATTAATGCTTCTCCACATAACTTTAATCTTGCTCCACATAACATTAATCTTGCACCACATAATTTTAATCCTGCTCCACATAACTTTTAATCATGCTCCACATAACTTTTAATCATGCTCCACATAACTTTTAATGCTACCCCACATAATTATTAATGCTTCTCCACATAACTTTAATCCTGCTTCACATAACTTTAATCTTGCTCCACATAACTTTAATCCTGCTCCACATAACTTTTAATCCTGCTCCACATAATTTTAATCCTGCTCCACATAACTTTTAATCATGCTCCACATAACTTTTAATCGTGCTCCACATTACTTTAATCATGCTCCACATAACTTTTAATCCTGCCCTACATAATTATTAATGCTTCTCCACATAACTTTAATCCTGCTCCACATAACTTTAATCTTGCTCCACATAACTTTAATCCTGCTCCACATAACTTTTAATCCTGCTCCACATAACTTTAATCCTGCTCCACATAACGTTAATCCTGCTCCACATAACTTTTATATTGCTCCACATAACTTTAATCCTGCTCCACATAACTTTTACATTGCTCCACATAACTTTAATCCTGCTCCAAATTATTTTAATCCTGCTCCACATAACTTTAGTCCTGCTCCACATAACATTTAATCATGCTCCACATAACTTTTAATCGTGCTCCACATAACTTTAATCATGCTCCACATAACTTTAATCCTGCTCAACATAACTTTTAATCCTGCTCCACATAACTTTAATCCTGCTCCACATAACTTTTAATGCTGCTCCACATAACTTTAAACCTGCTCCACATAACTTTAATCCTGCTCCAAATAACTTTTAATCCTCCTCCACATAACTTTAATCCTGCTCCACATAACTTTTAATACTGCTCAACATAACTTTAATCCTGCTCCACATAACTTTTAATGCTGCTCCACATAACTTTTAATCGTGCTATACATAACTTTAAATATGCTCCACATAACTTTTAATCCTACCCCACATAATTATTAATGCTTCTCCACATAACTTTAATCCTGCTCCACATAACTTTAATCTTGCTCCACATAACTTTAATCCTGCTCCACATAACTTTTAATCCTGCTCCACATAATTTTAATCCTGCTCCACATAACTTTTAATCATGCTCCACATAACTTTTAATCGTGCTCCACATTACTTTAATCATGCTCCACATAACTTTTAATCCTGCCCTACATAATTATTAATGCTTCTTCACATAACTTTAATCTTGCTCCACATAACTTTAATCCTGCTCCACATAACTTTTAATCCTGCTCCACATAACTTTAATCCTGCTCCACATAACGTTAATCCTGCTCCACATAACTTTTATATTGCTCCACATAACTTTAATCCTGCTCCACATAACTTTTACATTGCTCCACATAACTTTAATCCTGCTCCAAATTATTTTAATCCTGCTCCACATAACTTTAGTCCTGCTCCACATAACATTTAATCATGCTCCACATAACTTTTAATCGTGCTCCACATAACTTTAATCATGCTCCACATAACTTTAATCCTGCTCAACATAACTTTTAATCCTGCTCCACATAACTTTAATCCTGCTCCACATAACTTTTAATGCTGCTCCACATAACTTTAAACCTGCTCCACATAACTTTAATCCTGCTCCAAATAACTTTTAATCCTCCTCCACATAACTTTAATCCTGCTCCACATAACTTTTAATACTGCTCAACATAACTTTAATCCTGCTCCACATAACTTTTAATGCTGCTCCACATAACTTTAATCCAGCTCCACATAACTTTAATCCTGCTCCACATTACTTTTAATCCTCCTCCACATAACTTTAATCATGCTCCACATAACTTTTAATCCTGCCCTTCATAATTATTAATGCTTCTCCACATAACTTTAATCCTGCTCCACATAACTTTAATCTTGCTCCACATAACTTTAATCCTGCTCCACATAAATTTTAATCCTGCCCCACATAATTATTAATGCTGCTCCACATAACATTAATCCTGAAGCACATAACTTGAATCCTGCTCCAAATAACAGTAATCCTGCACCACATAACTTTAATCCTGCTCCAAATAACTTTTAATCCTGCTTCACATAACTTTAATCCTGGTCCACATATCTTTTAATCATGCTACACATAACTTTTAATCGTGCTCCACATAACTTTAATCATACTCCACATAACATTTATTCCTGTCCCACAAAATTATTAATGCTTCTCCACATAACTTTAATCTTGCTCCACATAACATTAATCTTGCACCACATGATTTTAATCCTGCTCCACATAATTTTTAATCATGCTCCACATAACTTTTAATCGTGCTCCACATAACTTTAATCATGCTCCACATAACTTTTAATCCTGCCCTACATAATTATTAATGCTTCTCTACATAACTTTAATCCTGCTCCACATAACTTTAATCTTGCTCCACATAACTTTAATCCTGCTCCACATAAATTTTAATCCTGCTCCACATAACTTTAATCCTGCTCCACATAACGTTAATCCTGCTCCAAATAACTTTTACATTGCTCCACATAACTTTAATCCTGCTCTACATAACTTTTACATTGCTCCCCATAACTTTAATCCTGCTCCAAATTATTTTAATCCTGCTCCACATAACTTTAGTCCTGCTCCACATAACATTTAATTATGCTCCACATAACTTTTAATCGTGCTCCACATAACTTTAATCATGCTCCACATAACTTTAATCCTGCTCAACATAACTTTTAATCCTGCTCCACATAACTTTAATCCTGCTCCACACAACTTTTAATGCTGCTCCACATAACTTTAATCCTGCTCCACATAACTTTAATCCTGCTCCACATAACTTTTAATCCTCCTCCACATAACTTTTAATCATGCTCCACATAACTTTTAATCGTGCTATACATAACTTTAATCATGCTCCACATAACTTTTAATGCTACCCCACATAATTATTAATGCTTCTCCACATAACTTTAATCCTGCTCCACATAACTTTAATCCTGCTCCACATAACTTTAATCCTGCTCCACATAACATTTAATCCTCCTCCACATAACTTTAATCCTGCTCCACATAACTTTTAATACTGCTCAACATAACTTTAATCCTGCTCCACATAACTTTTAATGCTGCTCCACATAACTTTAATCCAGCTCCACATAACTTTAATCCTGCTCCACATAACTTTAATCTTGCTCCACTTAACTTTAATCTTGCTCCACATAACTTTAATCTTACTCCACATAACTTTTAATCCTGCTCCACATAACTTTAATCCTGCTCCACATAACTTTAATCTTGCTCCACATAAATTTATTCTTGCTCCACATAAATTTTAATCCTTCTCCACATAACTTTAATCTTGCTCCACATAATTTTTAATCCTGCCCCACATAATTATTAATGCTGCTCCACATAACATTAATCCTGAAGCACATAACTTGAATCCTGCTCCAAATAACAGTAATCCTTCACCACATAACTTTAATCCTGCTCCAAATAACTTTTAATCCTGCTTCACATAACTTTAATCCTGGTCCACATATCTTTTAATCATGCTACACATAAATTTAATCGTGCTCCACATAACTTTAATCATACACCAGATAACTTTTATTCCTGTCCCACATAATTATTAATGCTTCTCCACATAACTTTAATCTTGCTCCACATAACATTAATCTTGCACCACATAATTTTAATCCTGCTCCACATAACTTTTAATCATGCTCCACATAACTTTTAATCATGCTCCACATAACTTTTAATGCTACCCCACATAATTATTAATGCTTCTCCACATAACTTTAATCCTGCTTCACATAACTTTAATCTTGCTCCACATAACTTTAATCCTGCTCCACATAACTTTTAATCCTGCTCCACATAATTTTAATCCTGCTCCACATAACTTTTAATCATGCTCCACATAACTTTTAATCGTGCTCCACATTACTTTAATCATGCTCCACATAACTTTTAATCCTGCCCTACATAATTATTAATGCTTCTCCACATAACTTTAATCCTGCTCCACATAACTTTAATCTTGCTCCACATAACTTTAATCCTGCTCCACATAACTTTTAATCCTGCTCCACATAACTTTAATCCTGCTCCACATAACGTTAATCCTGCTCCACATAACTTTTATATTGCTCCACATAACTTTAATCCTGCTCCACATAACTTTTACATTGCTCCACATAACTTTAATCCTGCTCCAAATTATTTTAATCCTGCTCCACATAACTTTAGTCCTGCTCCACATAACATTTAATCATGCTCCACATAACTTTTAATCGTGCTCCACATAACTTTAATCATGCTCCACATAACTTTAATCCTGCTCAACATAACTTTTAATCCTGCTCCACATAACTTTAATCCTGCTCCACATAACTTTTAATGCTGCTCCACATAACTTTAATACTGCTCTACATAACTTTTACATTGCTCCCCATAACTTTAATCCTGCTCCAAATTATTTTAATCCTGCTCCACATAACTTTAGTCCTGCTCCACATAACATTTAATCATGCTCCACATAACTTTTAATCGTGCTCCACATAACTTTAATCATGCTCCACATAACTTTAATCCTGCTCAACATAACTTTTAATCCTGCTCCACATAACTTTAATCCTGCTCCACACAACTTTTAATCCTGCTCCACATAACTTTAATCCTGCTCCACATAACTTTAATCCTGCTCCACATAACATTTAATCCTCCTCCACATAACTTTAATCCTGCTCCACATAACTTTTAATACTGCTCAACATAACTTTAATCCTGCTCCACATAACTTTTAATGCTGCTCCACATATCTTTAATCCAGCTCCACATAACTTTAATCCTGCTCCACATAACTTTAATCTTGCTCCACTTAACTTTAATCTTGCTCCACATAACTTTAATCTTACTCCACATAACTTTTAATCCTGCTCCACATAACTTTAATCCTGCTCCACACAACTTTTAATGCTGCTCCACATAACTTTAATCCTGCTCCACATAACTTTAATCCTGCTCCACATAACTTTTAATCCTCCTCCACATAACTTTTAATCATGCTCCACATAACTTTTAATCGTGCTATACATAAATTTAATCATGCTCCACATAACTTTTAATGCTACCCCACATAATTATTAATGCTTCTCCACATAACTTTAATCCTGCTCCACATAACTTTAATCCTGCTCCACATAACTTTAATCCTGCTCCACATAACATTTAATCCTCCTCCACATAACTTTAATCCTGCTCCACATAACTTTTAATACTGCTCAACATAACTTTAATCCTGCTCCACATAACTTTTAATGCTGCTCCACATAACTTTAATCCAGCTCCACATAACTTTAATCCTGCTCCACATAACTTTAATCTTGCTCCACTTAACTTTAATCTTGCTCCACATAACTTTAATCTTACTCCACATAACTTTTAATCCTGCTCCACATAACTTTAATCCTGCTCCACATAACTTTTAATGCTGCTCCACATAAATTTAATCCAGCTCCACATAACTTTAATCCTGCTCCACATTACTTTTAATCCTCCTCCACATAACTTTAATCATGCTCCACATAACTTTTAATCCTGCCCTTCATAATTATTAATGCTTCTCCACATAACTTTAATCCTGCTCCACATAACTTTAATCTTGCTCCACATAACTTTAATCCTGCTCCACATAAATTTTAATCCTGCCCCACATAATTATTAATGCTGCTCCACATAACATTAATCCTGAAGCACATAACTTGAATCCTGCTCCAAATAACAGTAATCCTGCACCACATAACTTTAATCCTGCTCCAAATAACTTTTAATCCTGCTTCACATAACTTTAATCCTGGTCCACATATCTTTTAATCATGCTACACATAACTTTTAATCGTGCTCCACATAACTTTAATCATACTCCAGATAACTTTTATTCCTGTCCCACATAATTATTAATGCTTCTCCACATAACTTTAATCTTGCTCCACATAACATTAATCTTGCACCACATAATTTTAATCCTGCTCCACATAACTTTTAATCCTGCTCCACATAACTTTAATCTTGCTCCACATAACTTTAATCCTGCTCCACATAAATTTTAATCCTGCTCCACATAACTTTTAATCATGCTCCACATAACTTTTAATCGTGCTCCACATAACGTTAATCCTGCTCCACATAACTTTTACATTGCTCCACATAACTTTAATCCTGCTCCACATAACTTTTACATTGCTCCACATAACTTTAATCCTGCTCCAAATTATTTTAATCCTGCTCCACATAATTTTAGTCCTGCTCCAAATAACATTTAATCATGCTCCACATAACTTTTAATCGTGCTCCACATAACTTTAATCCTGCTCCACATAACTTTAATCCTGCTCCACATAACTTTTAATGCTGCTCCACATAACTTTAATCCTGCTCCACATAACTTTTAATCCTGCTCCACATAACTTTAATCCTGCACCACATAACTTTTAATACTGCTCAACATAACTTTAATCTTGCTCCACATAACTTTAATCCTGCTCCACATAACTTTTACATGGCTCCACATAACTTTAATCCTGCTCCACATAAATTTAATCCTGCTCCACATAACTTTACTACTGCTCCACATAACTTTTAATCCTGCTCCACATAACTTTTAATCATGCTCCACATAACTTTTAATCATGCTCCACATAACTTTAATCATGCTCCACATAACTTTTAATCCTGCCCCACATAATTATTAATGCTTCCCCACATAACTTTAATGTTGCTCCGAATAACTTTTACAGTGCTCCACATAATTTTAATCATGCTCCACATAATTTTAATCCTGCTCCACATAACTTTAATCCTGCTCCAAATAATTTTAATCCTGTTCCACATAACTTTAATCCTGCTCCACATAACTTTTAATCATGCTCCACATAACTTTAATCCTGCTCCACATAACTTTTAATCATGCTCCACATAACTTTAATCCTGCTCCACATAACATTAATCCTGCTCCACATAACTATTACATTGCTCCACATAACTTTAATCCTGCTCCACATAACTTTTACATTGCTCCACATAACTTTAATCCTGCTCCAAATTATTTTACTCCTGCTCCACATAACTTTAGTCCTGCTCCACATAACATTTAATCATGCTCCACATAACTTTTAATCGTGCTCCACATAACTTTTACATTGCTCCACATAAATTTAATCCTGCTCCAAATAATTTTAATCCTGCTCCACATAACTTTAATCCTGCTCCAATTAATTTTAATCCTGCTTCACATAACTTTAATCCTGGTCCACATAACTTTTAATCATGCTACACATAACTTTTAATCGTGCTCCACATAACTTTAATCATGCTCCACATAACTTTTATTCCTACCCCACATAATTATTAATGCTTCTCCACATAACTTTAATCTTGCTCCTCATAACATTAATCTTGCACCACATAATTATTAATCCTGCTCCACATAACTTAAATCATGCTCCACATAACTTTTAATCGTGCTCCACATAACTTTAATCATGCTCCACATAACTTTTATTCCTACCCCACATAATTATTAATGCTTCTCCACATAACTTTAATCTTGTTCCTCATAACATTAATCTTGCACCACATAATTATTAATCCTGCTCCACATAACTTAAATCATGCTCCACATTTTTAATCCTGCTCCACATAACTTTTAATCATGCCCCACAACTTTAATCCTGCTCCACATAACTTTAATCTTGCTCTACATAACTGTTAATCCTGCTCTACATAACTTTAATGTTGCTCCACATAACTTTAATCTGCTCCACATAACTTTAATCTTGCTCTACATAACTGTTAATCCTGCTCCACATAACTTTAATGTTGCTCCACATAAATTTAATCCTGCTCCACATAACTTTTACATTGCTCCACATAACTTTAATCCTGCTCCACATAATTTTAATCCTGCTCCAAATAATTTTAATCATGATCCAAATAACTTTTAATCCTGCCCCACATAATTATTAATGCTGCTCCACATAACTTTAATCTTGCTCCACATAATTTTTAATCCTGCTCCACATAACTTTAATCCTGCTCCAAATAACTTAAATCTTGCTCCACAACTTTAATCCTGCTGCACATAACTTTAATGTTGCTCCGCATAACTTTTACATTATTCCACATAAATTTAATCCTGCTCCAAATAATTTT
>NW_026249822.1:0-63466 GCF_019703515.2 Myxocyprinus asiaticus
GGGTTAGGATATAGGGATGAAAACCACCACGCTCGTGCCGGATCGCCATAACTTTAGGGTTAGGGTATAGGGATGAAAACCACCATGCTCATGCCGGGTTAGGGTTAGGTTATAGGGATGAAAACCACCATGCTCATGCCGGATTGCCATAACTTTTGCCAGCAAGGTGATAGAGGCATGAGAGCAAGCCCTACCCCCCCATTTTCGAGGGTGCTCTTTCCAGTGGTGCCACCACCAAGTCTCTATGAGGTCAGCAAGTGCCTCAACCCGATTAGCCCTCCTGCAAAGTGCCGTTTACATTTTAGAGACTCGGTGGCCACAACACACTACAAAGGCACTGCTGGGATTTGAACCCATGACCTCCTGTTTACTAAACAGGCACTTTAACCAACTGAGCCGCAGCACCTTCTGCTGCAAAGTCTCCATGGGAGGTCATCAGATCAAGGAATAGGCCATGCTATTGAGAGGATGAAAGTGTTTGTTTGAGAAAAGAGTTTTGGTGGTCAGATAGACTTGTTCGTTGGCCAAGTGAGCTTAGCAAAATGACTAAGGCAGTGACTCTGTTGGGACTTAGGGTTAGGTTAGGGTTAGGATATAGGGATGAAAACCACCATGCTCATGCCGGATTGCCATAACTTTTGCCAGCAAGGTGATAGAGGCATGAGAGCAAGCCCTACTCCCCCATTAGGGTTAGGGAATTGTAATATCCTAAGCCTAGGCCCCAAAGGGCCCAGGCCCGGTTGTGCACAGGCCTTCTCTCAACTGGTCGCTTCCAGTGGGCCCAAAGCTCCGGTGAGAGGACCAAGCAGAGAGCCCCAGCCACCCAGTCTGTGTTGACTCCAACACATAAGCTAATAATAGTTTTTTGTGGGTTGAAATAAGTAGGGCTGCATCAGGTGGGGTTCAAAAATCTAGGTTTCCATTAGAAAGGGTTAGAGGTGTTAAGGGTAAGTTTTGAGTGGGTTTAGGTGTAAAGGTAGGTTTTAGGTGGGTTAAGGTTAGGGTAGGTTTTGAGTGGGTGTAGGTGTAAAGTTTTAGGTGTAAGGGTTAGTTTTAAGTGGGTTTAGGTGTAAGGGTAGGTTTTAAGTGGGTTAAGGGTTAGGGTTAGGGTTAGGGTTAGGGTTAGGGTTAGGTTAGGGTTAGGGTTAGGTTAGGGTTAGGTTAGGGTTAGGGTTAGGGTTAGGGTTAGGGTTAGGGTTAGTTAGGGTTAGGGTTAGGGTTAGGGTTAGGGTTAGGGTAGGGTTAGGGTTAGGTTAGGTTAGGGTTAGGTTAGGGTTAGGGTTAGGGTTAGGTTAGGGTTAGGGTTAGGTTAGGTTAGGTTAGGTTAGGGTTAGGTTAGGTTAGGGTTAGGGTTAGGGTTAGGGTTAGGGTTAGTTAGGTTAGGTTAGGGTTAGGTTAGGTTAGGTTAGGGTTAGGGTTAGGGTTAGGGTTAGGTTAGGGTTAGGGTTAGGGTTAGGGTTAGGTTAGGTTAGGGTTAGGGTTAGGGTTAGGGTTAGGGTTAGGGTTAGGTTAGGGTTAGGGTTAGGGTTAGGGTTAGGTTAGGGTTAGGTTAGGGTTAGGGTTAGGGTTAGTTAGGGTTAGGTTAGGGTTAGGTTAGGTTAGGGTTAGGTTAGGTTAGGTTAGGGTTAGGGTTAGGGTTAGGGTTAGGGTTAGGTTAGGTTTGGGAATTGTAATATCCTAAGCCTAGGCCCCAAAGGGCCCAGGCCCGGTTGTGCACAGGCCTTCTCTCAACTGGTCGCTTCCAGTGGGCCCAAAGCTCCGGTGAGAGGACCAAGCAGAGAGCCCCAGCCACCCAGTCTGTGTTGACTCCAACACATAAGCTAATAATAGTTTTTTGTGGGTTGAAATAAGTAGGGCTGCATCAGGTGGGGTTCAAAAATCTAGGTTTCCATTAGAAAGGGTTAGAGGTGTTAAGGGTAAGTTTTGAGTGGGTTTAGATGTAAAGGTAGGTTTTAGGTGGGTTAAGGTTAGGGTAGGTTTTGAGTGGGTGTAGGTGTAAAGTTTTAGGTGTAAGGGTTAGTTTTAAGTGGGTTTAGGTGTAAGGGTAGGTTTTAAGTGGGTTAAGGTTAGGGTAGGTTTTGAGTGGGTGTAGGTGTAAAGTTTTAGGTGTAAGGGTTAGTTTTAAGTGGGTTTAAGTGTAAAGGTAGGTTTTAAGTGGGTTAAGGTTAGGGTAGGTTTTGAGTGGGTGTAGGTGTAAAGTATTAGGTGTAAAGGTTAGTTAAGTGTGTTTAGGTGTAAGGGTAGGTTTTAAGTGGGTTAAGGTTAGGGTAGGTTTTGAGTGGGTATAGGTGTAAAGTTTTAGGTGTAAGGGTAAGTTTTGAGTGGGTTTAGGTGTAAGGGTAGGTTTTAAATGGGTTAAGGTTAGGGTAGGTTTTGAGTGGGTGTAGGTGTAAAGTTTTAGGTGTAATGGTTAGTTTTAAGTGGGTTTAGGTGTAAGGGTAGGTTTTAAGTGGGTTTAGGTTAGGGTAGTTTCTGAGTGGGTGTAGATGTAAAGGTAGGTTTTGAGTGTGTTTAGATATCAGGGTTAAGGTTAGGATTAGGGTTAGGTGCAGTCCATCATAGTCAGGTGGGGTTCAACATGTGAGTTTAAAATGAAAAGGGTTTTAGGTGTGAGGGGTAGGTTTAGAGTGGGTTTCGGTGCAGTCAATCTTCAAGAAGAGATATGTAAAGTGTAAGTCAATTCCAAAAATAGAAAAAAGTAAATAAAAATAGAACAGATAACTGCACCGATAACTCACGTCTCATTGAGGCCTCTAGGATACATTGTGTCAAGGCGTTTCATCCAGAGCTTTTCCGCCCTCAGGCGGTCACTCAAGGACCAAAACAGACTCGCCTGTAGGCCCAAAAAGCGTAAGGAAGTCAGCCCGTGGGACATAAAGTGCTGGACCAGATATCTGCGTTTTTCGACTTTATGAGTGATACAATATACATGTTGGTATATCCGATTACATAGTTCGTTCTTTGTCTGTCCCACGTACTGTTTACGACACTTGACACAAAATATCAAATACACGCAATTGGACACTCGAGAGTGCAACAGATGTTGCAGGCGAAAGATTCGACCCGTGGACCTGCTCTTGACGAGCTTCTGGGGAGCAAAATATTTAAGGGAGCTGCTTCTACTTCTAGCAGGCGGAGTGGGTAGTTTGCTGCGTACTAGAAGATCTTTAAGATTTTGGTTTCTTTTAAAAGCTGCAATCGGTTTGTGTTTCTGCAAAAAGTTAGAATTAAATAGAAATTTTTCAAAATTAGCTTTCACCGCTAAATTAAGCTGTATACTTTGATCCGAATAATGTGCCACTAGAGGAATTATTTTATCTTTGGGTGTCGATTCCCCGGGTTTCGGTTGTCTGGGGTCACGAAAAGTTTTAAGAATCTGGCGTAGGAAAGATCTGGAGTAGCCGCGTTTGCGTAAAGCTGAGAAAAGGGTTTTTGTGGCGTTCAAAAAAGACGACGACTCAGAACAGATACGGTGAAATCTGAGAAGTTGGGATTTCACTATACCCCGAAAAGTATGCTTCGGGTGAAAACTCCGTCTATGTAAAAGCGAGTGAGTATCTGTTTCTTTGAAGTAAACCCGAAAGTCCAAACAACCGGTCTCTGAGAATTTTGGCCCCTTATATGTCGTAACATCTAAGAAATTCACTTCTCGAAAATCGAGCGTGTGCTTAATTTTGATAGATTTCTGATGGTTATTTAAATGTTGCGTGAAAGCCAAAAACTCATCTCTGGAGTGGGTCCAAACTCCCCAAATGTCATCAAGAAATCGAAAGTAAAGGAAAGGCCTGAGAGAGTAAGAAGATAACGCCGACTCCTCCCACTGCGCCATGAAAATATTTGCGTACGAGGGTGCGAAGGTTTTCCCCATCGCAGTCCCTTTTGTTTGTAGGTAGAATTTAGACTCAAATTCAAAGTCGTTTTTTGTCAAATTGATTTCTAAAAGTTTAAGTATGTAATCGTTCGGACGATTCGGATCGGGGTATTTTTCAAAACATTTCTTGACAGCCTCCACACCAACATCGGTTTCGATGTTAGTGTAGAGGCTGTCTATGTCAATGGTAAACAAAAACGCATTTTGTGGAATTTGGAGTCGGCTAATCTTCTCGAGGAAATCACACGTGTCCTTAATGTAACTGGCGTGTTTCTGCGAAAGTGGGTTAAGAAAGAACTCAATGTACTCCGCGGTGAAGTACGTCTCACTATTACAGTCGGAAACTATGGGACGCCCAGGTGGAATTTCATGAGGTTTACTCCAAGATTCCGGGCCTTTGTGGATTTTTGGGAGTAAGTAAAACCTCCTGGGTCTGGGGTTCCCATCCCCCAGGAGGTATTCCTTCTGTTTTGGGCTAATGATCTTTTGGTGACACATTTCCTCGAGTAAATTTTTAATCTCTCTCGCCGTTTGGAGATAAATGGGTCTGTCCAGGGGTCGATAATATTCTTTCGCATCGAGCTGTCGATGACCCTCCCATAAATATTGGGCCCTATCTAAAATTACGATCGCGTTACCTTTATCGGCTGGTTTTATGACAATGTTCGTGTTGTTACTTAACTCTCTAAGTGCTTTTTTCTCCCCTCGTGTTAAATTGTGACACACATCCAGTCCCCAGTTGAGGTGACGATAAGCGTATAAATCTGCTCTAACTATTTGTCTTATATTCTTCGGTAAACTAGACAAAGATGGTGTCCATTCAGAGGGGCCTGTAAATGGGAGTTTCTTTTTTTGGAGTTTTTTACCCTCAAAATAAGATTCAAGCTGGAGTCGGCGGTGGTATGCTTGTAGATCACCTAAGAGTTCTGTCTTTTTCGTCTTAAAACCAGTCGGTGTAGGAATAAAAGTAAGTCCTTTAGAGAGTAAAGCACGCTGATCGGAAGATAGAATGAACGTTTTAGATAGATTAACTATGAGGTTATCTACGCCTGGTGTTCGGCTAAAGTTAATGGGTAGTTTAAAAACATGGCCCAATGTAAAAGCATCGATTTTGCGGTGGAGGGCTTCCAGTGAATGCCATCCCTTTCCACCTCGAATTTCTCAGAACTCGGGAGGGAGGGGATACAATCGCAGTGTTTCTGGATGTAAACATTAATGTCCTCCAGCATTAGTTGTTCCGAGATCGGGAGGGCTCTAGAAAAATTGATCTCAGGAACAAAAATTTCTGCGTTCGGAAACCTGTCTCGAGCTGTTTTGATCAAAGTTTGGAGTTCCCTGATCGCCCTAATTTTAAGTCTTTGTTGGCGATTATTGAGTCCAAAAGATAAAATTATTCTCTCTGGAAGTTCCAGAATCTGCGCCCTTTGAATTAGGTTTGAAGCATGATGGAATTTCGCACCCGGAAAGGCGTCTACTTGTAAGTCAGTGTTTTGGAACTTCGGGAGCCTGGCGACGTTAGAATCGCCCAAGATCAAATTTTTCCTACTGATCTTCAAACGCCACTCTGAATTCTTTTTAGTTGTGTTCGCGTGACGTTTGGGTCTACCAACTGAACTCGGGGAGCTCGCAAAAAACTCGTCATCTGTGGAACCGGTCCGTCCAGGTTCAAGACCGGTTCGCTGAAACAGATGAGGTAGGGAGACACATTGGGCACCGCCAGGTTCCGAAACAATCGGGCTCCGAACTGGGTCTCCAGGTATATGGGTAGGGAGCCTTTCGTATTCATTCAAAAAACGTGATAAGGGGGATAATACCCTTGTGTTATCAACCGGGATATCAGACTCCAAAAGATGGAGACTCGAGACAGGAGATGCGTGATTAGACATCACCGTGTTTCCAGATGGACATCTGGATGAAATGGTCGAGTCCTCCCGATCCAACGGAGCGCGGGAGGAGTGTGGGGGAGAGGAGGAGGTGCTACTGAGCCCCTCTCCCCTGGGCCCCCGGAGGGGGGGAAATAGTACCCGGCCAGAGGTCGTCGGCTCCACCCCTTTACTCTCAGGGCGGTCGATTTCCTCAGGTTCTGGTCCCACCCCGCCGGGGGCCAAGGGAGGACGAGTGGAACAACGGGGGATTCTCTGTTCAAGTGGAGAAGTTTGGGGGGTCTGTGTGGGCCCCTCAGTTTTTGCCTCCTGTTGTGGTTGTCCCGCCTGTGTGGGCCGGACAGGTGCAAAAGTGATGAGAGGAGGATTCTCATCATCTACAACCACAGGCCAATCCCCTCCCGGAGGGGGATGTGCCGTAAATGTGTCGCCCCGTAAACTCGGTGAAGTTTGAATTTGAGCATCTATGGTTCTTAATTGGATACTGACAGAAGCTTGAGGCAAGGTAGAAGACGGAGGTGGTATCCCCCGTCTCGGTGGAGAAGCCACAACCTGTGCGTACGTTCGCTGTGGTGGTGGCGTAATGTCGTGTTGTGGTGACGCAATGTCGTGTTGTGTCCCATCCACCACAGGTGCTTCACTGTGCTGTTGTTCAGAAAGTTCAGCAGTGAATAGAGCTTTCGCTTGTTCAATCGTCTCCGCTGTCATTCTCTGGCCAAAGTTTCTGTCAGCCCAATTAGTAGCCACCTCAAATGCGTGCGGCCAATCAGATTGAGACGTTTGATCTTTGAGACTCTGAATGGTGTTTTCAATGAGCTCTTCATAATGTTGTTCAAGTATGAGCTGTGCAGTGAAACACCAATTCTTGGCGTTCCCATCCAACAGTGTTGTTACTCTGGAGTTCGGGAAGGCCGGTTTAATTGTAGTCATCAAAAGATCTGTGAGTTTCTGAAACGTTATGGGTTGGTTATCCCCTTTCTTTGTGGTTACTTTGTCGAGGTGGTGTACCGCACGAATGAGGTCGTACATGAGTTTGATTGTGGTCTTGAGCTGTGGAGGTGCTGGTGTGTAATTTTGATTACGTGGAGTTTCCATGGGTCGGGTTGTATTTGTTCGAAATAAATATCGGGTTTGCCTCGAGCCTCCACGATAATCAGTATTCCTGTTCGAAAAGACCTTACCAGAACCTGAATTTCCCCCCGGCTCACGAAAAGAAACCGTTGTAGGTGTTCGAGTGAAGGGACGAGTACGTAAAGGGTTAATTCTACCCAAATTGGGGAGAGAAAACGACCGATAGTTGAGAGGATGAGATATATCTCCTCCACGGTCTCTAGTGAGGTCGTTTCGAGTGTGAAAGTCTCGTTCGGTGAAATAATCGTGTTCAGGAGTGTAATAGTCATGCTCCGTGAAAGTGTCATAATTTGTAAGGGGGACATAATCATCAGTGAAGTTAGAATCTGTGTTGAAAGCGAGAGCATCACGTCTGTTTTTAGCTCGATCGCAAAAATAATCATCAGTGAAGTTAGAATCTGTGTTGAAAGCGAGAGCATCACGTCTGTTTTTAGCTCGATCGCGTTTTCTTTTGTTTTTAGCAGAACGGATCATATTGTGCTCACGTGCATCATCATTAAACACCATGTGACCAGAAGAAGAAACAGAGCGTGTGTTATAGGACAAAGCTCTATGATCTGTGTTAGAGAGAGCAGTATTTTTGCTCCTCTGATGACGAGCTGTCTGATTATTCACGTCTCTGTAACTCTTATTAATGAACTCACGTGTTTGGAATTGTGTTTCTATATATGGGTCATGCACATGATCAAACCGATCGTCTGCATCAAAGTCGTGATTAAAATCACGTTTGTGTTGTTGTACATTTCTCATTCTACTTGGAGGAACCGATCTGGATATCAGGGAGGGGTTTTTTAGTCTCAACCGCAGTCGCGGAGCGTTTCTCTGTGCGCCGCGTCTCGACGAGCGATCCATCCCGAAATCGGCAAATCAGTTCAAAAAAGAAAACAAAAAGAGTACCGTTCGATTCGTCGCGACGTTTCGGTACACTGCCGTACCTTCTTCAGGCAGAATCAAACGGTTTTGATGTTCAAAACGATGTAGATACAACAATAAAGACGAGAGCACGAGAGCTGTTGCTGTCGGTGCAAAGAGCAATGAGTTATGAGCTGCAGTATGCACTCAGCATGTGACGTCACAGCACAAGCAGTAAGTCAGCAAGAAAAAATAAACAAACTTTATTAAAAACTTGTGACTGTGGAAAATCAGAAAGAAAATGTGATTGTAAATGTCAAATTGTGTGTAAATAAAGTATTTATTAAAGAATGAAATAATGTGTTTGGTGATCAAATTGTATGTAAATAATATAAAAAGTGAAATAATGTGTTTAATGGTTTGATTAAGAATAGAACAGTATGAAAAAGAGAATGAAAAAAATCTGTTTTCAAAGCTTAGTGCTGAACACCTTAGAAATAAAGTAAAATAATAATATGAGTGTTTTTTATAAAAAAGAAAAATTCAGTGTTTTAATTTAAAAGCATGCTAAGTTTATACATGTATCACGGTTAAAGTATAGTACTTAAACAAAAACAAGTTTTATAGATCATGGAAATTAAAGTAATATCTAAAGGAGTATGTTTTTATAACATTCCGTGTTTAACTGTCGAAGCATGCTAAATTTATGGGTTTCAAAATCTGTGTCTAGGTCAAAGTATTATAAATAGAAGGTCAAAATTATGAGTCAGAGATATGATTCGATTGCACCAATCATGGAAACAGATGAAAATATCTAACCATTCAAAGAAATATATGTGAAAATGGTCCGATATAAAGTAATAAAGCAATATATTTATAGAAAGAGAGGATAAACACCCAGAAACGATAAGGCCTCATTTCATAAAACAAATAAGTAAATAAACAAACATCTCACACCAAGTAAAGGAAATAGAATAGTTACTGTGTGTCTATTTTAACTTAAATCAAGTTATGTTTTTATAGTAGTAAACAGGGGAAATAAAATATGTAGTGATAAAATGAATGAAATGGAATAGCCAGAGCTCACCACCCAGCGATCCAGACCCCCAACAATGGGCCCCCCGAAGTCCAGAGAGAGAGGCACGGGCTAGATTAGGGAATTGTAATATCCTAAGCCTAGGCCCCAAAGGGCCCAGGCCCGGTTGTGCACAGGCCTTCTCTCAACTGGTCGCTTCCAGTGGGCCCAAAGCTCCGGTGAGAGGACCAAGCAGAGAGCCCCAGCCACCCAGTCTGTGTTGACTCCAACACATAAGCTAATAATAGTTTTTTGTGGGTTGAAATAAGTAGGGCTGCATCAGGTGGGGTTCAAAAATCTAGGTTTCCATTAGAAAGGGTTAGAGGTGTTAAGGGTAAGTTTTGAGTGGGTTTAGATGTAAAGGTAGGTTTTAGGTGGGTTAAGGTTAGGGTAGGTTTTGAGTGGGTGTAGGTGTAAAGTTTTAGGTGTAAGGGTTAGTTTTAAGTGGGTTTAGGTGTAAGGGTAGGTTTTAAGTGGGTTAAGGTTAGGGTAGGTTTTGAGTGGGTGTAGGTGTAAAGTTTTAGGTGTAAGGGTTAGTTTTAAGTGGGTTTAAGTGTAAAGGTAGGTTTTAAGTGGGTTAAGGTTAGGGTAGGTTTTGAGTGGGTGTAGGTGTAAAGTATTAGGTGTAAAGGTTAGTTAAGTGTGTTTAGGTGTAAGGGTAGGTTTTAAGTGGGTTAAGGTTAGGGTAGGTTTTGAGTGGGTATAGGTGTAAAGTTTTAGGTGTAAGGGTAAGTTTTGAGTGGGTTTAGGTGTAAGGGTAGGTTTTAAATGGGTTAAGGTTAGGGTAGGTTTTGAGTGGGTGTAGGTGTAAAGTTTTAGGTGTAATGGTTAGTTTTGAGTGGGTTTAGGTGTAAGGGTAGGTTTTAAGTGGGTTTAGGTTAGGGTAGTTTCTGAGTGGGTGTAGATGTAAAGGTAGGTTTTGAGTGTGTTTAGATATCAGGGTTAAGGTTAGGATTAGGGTTAGGTGCAGTCCATCATAGTCAGGTGGGGTTCAACATGTGAGTTTAAAATGAAAAGGGTTTTAGGTGTGAGGGGTAGGTTTAGAGTGGGTTTCGGTGCAGTCAATCTTCAAGAAGAGATATGTAAAGTGTAAGTCAATTCCAAAAATAGAAAAAAGTAAATAAAAATAGAACAGATAACTGCACCGATAACTCACGTCTCATTGAGGCCTCTAGGATACATTGTGTCAAGGCGTTTCATCCAGAGCTTTTCCGCCCTCAGGCGGTCACTCAAGGACCAAAACAGACTCGCCTGTAGGCCCAAAAAGCGTAAGGAAGTCAGCCCGTGGGACATAAAGTGCTGGACCAGATATCTGCGTTTTTCGACTTTATGAGTGATACAATATACATGTTGGTATATCCGATTACATAGTTCGTTCTTTGTCTGTCCCACGTACTGTTTACGACACTTGACACAAAATATCAAATACACGCAATTGGACACTCGAGAGTGCAACAGATGTTGCAGGCGAAAGATTCGACCCGTGGACCTGCTCTTGACGAGCTTCTGGGGAGCAAAATATTTAAGGGAGCTGCTTCTACTTCTAGCAGGCGGAGTGGGTAGTTTGCTGCGTACTAGAAGATCTTTAAGATTTTGGTTTCTTTTAAAAGCTGCAATCGGTTTGTGTTTCTGCAAAAAGTTAGAATTAAATAGAAATTTTTCAAAATTAGCTTTCACCGCTAAATTAAGCTGTATACTTTGATCCGAATAATGTGCCACTAGAGGAATTATTTTATCTTTGGGTGTCGATTCCCCGGGTTTCGGTTGTCTGGGGTCACGAAAAGTTTTAAGAATCTGGCGTAGGAAAGATCTGGAGTAGCCGCGTTTGCGTAAAGCTGAGAAAAGGGTTTTTGTGGCGTTCAAAAAAGACGACGACTCAGAACAGATACGGTGAAATCTGAGAAGTTGGGATTTCACTATACCCCGAAAAGTATGCTTCGGGTGAAAACTCCGTCTATGTAAAAGCGAGTGAGTATCTGTTTCTTTGAAGTAAACCCGAAAGTCCAAACAACCGGTCTCTGAGAATTTTGGCCCCTTATATGTCGTAACATCTAAGAAATTCACTTCTCGAAAATCGAGCGTGTGCTTAATTTTGATAGATTTCTGATGGTTATTTAAATGTTGCGTGAAAGCCAAAAACTCATCTCTGGAGTGGGTCCAAACTCCCCAAATGTCATCAAGAAATCGAAAGTAAAGGAAAGGCCTGAGAGAGTAAGAAGATAACGCCGACTCCTCCCACTGCGCCATGAAAATATTTGCGTACGAGGGTGCGAAGGTTTTCCCCATCGCAGTCCCTTTTGTTTGTAGGTAGAATTTAGACTCAAATTCAAAGTCGTTTTTTGTCAAATTGATTTCTAAAAGTTTAAGTATGTAATCGTTCGGACGATTCGGATCGGGGTATTTTTCAAAACATTTCTTGACAGCCTCCACACCAACATCGGTTTCGATGTTAGTGTAGAGGCTGTCTATGTCAATGGTAAACAAAAACGCATTTTGTGGAATTTGGAGTCGGCTAATCTTCTCGAGGAAATCACACGTGTCCTTAATGTAACTGGCGTGTTTCTGCGAAAGTGGGTTAAGAAAGAACTCAATGTACTCCGCGGTGAAGTACGTCTCACTATTACAGTCGGAAACTATGGGACGCCCAGGTGGAATTTCATGAGGTTTACTCCAAGATTCCGGGCCTTTGTGGATTTTTGGGAGTAAGTAAAACCTCCTGGGTCTGGGGTTCCCATCCCCCAGGAGGTATTCCTTCTGTTTTGGGCTAATGATCTTTTGGTGACACATTTCCTCGAGTAAATTTTTAATCTCTCTCGCCGTTTGGAGATAAATGGGTCTGTCCAGGGGTCGATAATATTCTTTCGCATCGAGCTGTCGATGACCCTCCCATAAATATTGGGCCCTATCTAAAATTACGATCGCGTTACCTTTATCGGCTGGTTTTATGACAATGTTCGTGTTGTTACTTAACTCCCTAAGTGCTTTTTCTCCCCTCGTGTTAAATTGTGACACACATCCAGTCCCCAGTTGAGGTGACGATAAGCGTATAAATCTGCTCTAACTATTTGTCTTATATTCTTCGGTAAACTAGACAAAGATGGTGTCCATTCAGAGGGGCCTGTAAATGGGAGTTTCTTTTTTGGAGTTTTTTACCCTCAAAATAAGATTCAAGCTGGAGTCGGCGGTGGTATGCTTGTAGATCACCTAAGAGTTCTGTCTTTTTCGTCTTAAAACCAGTCGGTGTAGGAATAAAAGTAAGTCCTTTAGAGAGTAAAGCACGCTGATCGGAAGATAGAATGAACGTTTTAGATAGATTAACTATGAGGTTATCTACGCCTGGTGTTCGGCTAAAGTTAATGGGTAGTTTAAAAACATGGCCCAATGTAAAAGCATCGATTTTGCGGTGGAGGGCTTCCAGTGAATGCCATCCCTTTCCACCTCGAATTTCTCAGAACTCGGGAGGGAGGGGATACAATCGCAGTGTTTCTGGATGTAAACATTAATGTCCTCCAGCATTAGTTGTTCCGAGATCGGGAGGGCTCTAGAAAAATTGATCTCAGGAACAAAAATTTCTGCGTTCGGAAACCTGTCTCGAGCTGTTTTGATCAAAGTTTGGAGTTCCCTGATCGCCCTAATTTTAAGTCTTTGTTGGCGATTATTGAGTCCAAAAGATAAAATTATTCTCTCTGGAAGTTCCAGAATCTGCGCCCTTTGAATTAGGTTTGAAGCATGATGGAATTTCGCACCCGGAAAGGCGTCTACTTGTAAGTCAGTGTTTTGGAACTTCGGGAGCCTGGCGACGTTAGAATCGCCCAAGATCAAATTTTTCTTACTGATCTTCAAACGCCACTCTGAATTCTTTTTAGTTGTGTTCGCGTGACGTTTGGGTCTACCAACTGAACTCGGGGAGCTCGCAAAAAACTCGTCATCTGTGGAACCGGTCCGTCCAGGTTCAAGACCGGTTCGCTGAAACGGATGAGGTAGGGAGACACATTGGGCACCGCCAGGTTCCGAAACAATCGGGCTCCGAACTGGGTCTCCAGGTATATGGGTAGGGAGCCTTTCGTATTCATTCAAAAAACGTGATAAGGGGGATAATACCCTTGTGTTATCAACCGGGATATCAGACTCCAAAAGATGGAGACTCGAGACAGGAGATGCGTGATTAGACATCACCGTGTTTCCAGATGGACATCTGGATGAAATGGTCGAGTCCTCCCGATCCAACGGAGCGCGGGAGGAGTGTGGGGGAGAGGAGGAGGTGCTACTGAGCCCCTCTCCCCTGGGCCCCCGGAGGGGGGAAATAGTACCCGGCCAGAGGTCGTCGGCTCCACCCCTTTACTCTCAGGGCGGTCGATTTCCTCAGGTTCTGGTCCCACCCCGCCGGGGGCCAAGGGAGGACGAGTGGAACAACGGGGGATTCTCTGTTCAAGTGGAGAAGTTTGGGGGGTCTGTGTGGGCCCCTCAGTTTTTGCCTCCTGTTGTGGTTGTCCCGCCTGTGTGGGCCGGACAGGTGCAAAAGTGATGAGAGGAGGATTCTCATCATCTACAACCACAGGCCAATCCCCTCCCGGAGGGGGATGTGCCGTAAATGTGTCGCCCCGTAAACTCGGTGAAGTTTGAATTTGAGCATCTATGGTTCTTAATTGGATACTGACAGAAGCTTGAGGCAAGGTAGAAGACGGAGGTGGTATCCCCCGTCTCGGTGGAGAAGCCACAACCTGTGCGTACGTTCGCTGTGGTGGTGGCGTAATGTCGTGTTGTGGTGACGCAATGTCGTGTTGTGTCCCATCCACCACAGGTGCTTCACTGTGCTGTTGTTCAGAAAGTTCAGCAGTGAATAGAGCTTTCGCTTGTTCAATCGTCTCCGTTGTCATTCTCTGGCCAAAGTTTCTGTCAGCCCAATTAGTAGCCACCTCAAATGCGTGCGGCCAATCAGATTGAGACGTTTGATCTTTGAGACTCTGAATGGTGTTTTCAATGAGCTCTTCATAATGTTGTTCAAGTATGAGCTGTGCAGTGAAACACCAATTCTTGGCGTTCCCATCCAACAGTGTTGTTACTCTGGAGTTCGGGAAGGCCGGTTTAATTGTAGTCATCAAAAGATCTGTGAGTTTCTGAAACGTTATGGGTTGGTTATCCCCTTTCTTTGTGGTTACTTTGTCGAGGTGGTGTACCGCACGAATGAGGTCGTACATGAGTTTGATTGTGGTCTTGAGCTGTGGAGGTGCTGGTGTGTAATTTTGATTACGTGGAGTTTCCATGGGTCGGGTTGTATTTGTTCGAAATAAATATCGGGTTTGCCTCGAGCCTCCACGATAATCAGTATTCCTGTTCGAAAAGACCTTACCAGAACCTGAATTTCCCCCGGCTCACGAAAAGAAACCGTTGTAGGTGTTCGAGTGAAGGGACGAGTACGTAAAGGGTTAATTCTACCCAAATTGGGGAGAGAAAACGACCGATAGTTGAGAGGATGAGATATATCTCCTCCACGGTCTCTAGTGAGGTCGTTTCGAGTGTGAAAGTCTCGTTCGGTGAAATAATCGTGTTCAGGAGTGTAATAGTCATGCTCCGTGAAAGTGTCATAATTTGTAAGGGGGACATAATCATCAGTGAAGTTAGAATCTGTGTTGAAAGCGAGAGCATCACGTCTGTTTTTAGCTCGATCGCAAAAATAATCATCAGTGAAGTTAGAATCTGTGTTGAAAGCGAGAGCATCACGTCTGTTTTTAGCTCGATCGCGTTTTCTTTTGTTTTTAGCAGAACGGATCATATTGTGCTCACGTGCATCATCATTAAACACCATGTGACCAGAAGAAGAAACAGAGCGTGTGTTATAGGACAAAGCTCTATGATCTGTGTTAGAGAGAGCAGTATTTTTGCTCCTCTGATGACGAGCTGTCTGATTATTCACGTCTCTGTAACTCTTATTAATGAACTCACGTGTTTGGAATTGTGTTTCTATATATGGGTCATGCACATGATCAAACCGATCGTCTGCATCAAAGTCGTGATTAAAATCACGTTTGTGTTGTTGTACATTTCTCATTCTACTTGGAGGAACCGATCTGGATATCAGGGAGGGGTTTTTTAGTCTCAACCGCAGTCGCGGAGCGTTTCTCTGTGCGCCGCGTCTCGACGAGCGATCCATCCCGAAATCGGCAAATCAGTTCAAAAAAGAAAACAAAAAGAGTACCGTTCGATTCGTCGCGACGTTTCGGTACACTGCCGTACCTTCTTCAGGCAGAATCAAACGGTTTTGATGTTCAAAACGATGTAGATACAACAATAAAGACGAGAGCACGAGAGCTGTTGCTGTCGGTGCAAAGAGCAATGAGTTATGAGCTGCAGTATGCACTCAGCATGTGACGTCACAGCACAAGCAGTAAGTCAGCAAGAAAAAATAAACAAACTTTATTAAAAACTTGTGACTGTGGAAAATCAGAAAGAAAATGTGATTGTAAATGTCAAATTGTGTGTAAATAAAGTATTTATTAAAGAATGAAATAATGTGTTTGGTGATCAAATTGTATGTAAATAATATAAAAAGTGAAATAATGTGTTTAATGGTTTTATTAAGAATAGAACAGTATGAAAAAGAGAATGAAAAAATCTGTTTTCAAAGCTTAGTGCTGAACACCTTAGAAATAAAGTAAAATAATAATATGAGTGTTTTTTATAAAAAAGAAAAATTCAGTGTTTTAATTTAAAAGCATGCTAAGTTTATACATGTATCACGGTTAAAGTATAGTACTTAAACAAAAACAAGTTTTATAGATCATGGAAATTAAAGTAATATCTAAAGGAGTATGTTTTTATAACATTCCGTGTTTAACTGTCGAAGCATGCTAAATTTATGGGTTTCAAAATCTGTGTCTAGGTCAAAGTATTATAAATAGAAGGTCAAAATTATGAGTCAGAGATATGATTCGATTGCACCAATCATGGAAACAGATGAAAATATCTAACCATTCAAAGAAATATATGTGAAAATGGTCCGATATAAAGTAATAAAGCAATATATTTATAGAAAGAGAGGATAAACACCCAGAAACGATAAGGCCTCATTTCATAAAACAAATAAGTAAATAAACAAACATCTCACACCAAGTAAAGGAAATAGAATAGTTACTGTGTGTCTATTTTAACTTAAATCAAGTTATGTTTTTATAGTAGTAAACAGGGGAAATAAAATATGTAGTGATAAAATGAATGAAATGGAATAGCCAGAGCTCACCACCCAGCGATCCAGACCCCCAACAATGGGCCCCCCGAAGTCCAGAGAGAGAGGCACGGGCTAGATTAGGGAATTGTAATATCCTAAGCCTAGGCCCCAAAGGGCCCAGGCCCGGTTGTGCACAGGCCTTCTCTCAACTGGTCGCTTCCAGTGGGCCCAAAGCTCCGGTGAGAGGACCAAGCAGAGAGCCCCAGCCACCCAGTCTGTGTTGACTCCAACACATAAGCTAATAATAGTTTTTTGTGGGTTGAAATAAGTAGGGCTGCATCAGGTGGGGTTCAAAAATCTAGGTTTCCATTAGAAAGGGTTAGAGGTGTTAAGGGTAAGTTTTGAGTGGGTTTAGGTGTAAAGGTAGGTTTTAGGTGGGTTAAGGTTAGGGTAGGTTTTGAGTGGGTGTAGGTGTAAAGTTTTAGGTGTAAGGGTTAGTTTTAAGTGGGTTTAGGTGTAAGGGTAGGTTTTAAGTGGGTTAAGGTTAGGGTAGGTTTTGAGTGGGTGTAGGTGTAAAGTTTTAGGTGTAAGGGTTAGTTTTAAGTGGGTTTAAGTGTAAAGGTAGGTTTTAAGTGGGTTAAGGTTAGGGTAGGTTTTGAGTGGGTGTAGGTGTAAAGTATTAGGTGTAAAGGTTAGTTAAGTGTGTTTAGGTGTAAGGGTAGGTTTTAAGTGGGTTAAGGTTAGGGTAGGTTTTGAGTGGGTATAGGTGTAAAGTTTTAGGTGTAAGGGTAAGTTTTGAGTGGGTTTAGGTGTAAGGGTAGGTTTTAAATGGGTTAAGGTTAGGGTAGGTTTTGAGTGGGTGTAGGTGTAAAGTTTTAGGTGTAATGGTTAGTTTTGAGTGGGTTTAGGTGTAAGGGTAGGTTTTAAGTGGGTTTAGGTTAGGGTAGTTTCTGAGTGGGTGTAGATGTAAAGGTAGGTTTTGAGTGTGTTTAGATATCAGGGTTAAGGTTAGGATTAGGGTTAGGTGCAGTCCATCATAGTCAGGTGGGGTTCAACATGTGAGTTTAAAATGAAAAGGGTTTTAGGTGTGAGGGGTAGGTTTAGAGTGGGTTTCGGTGCAGTCAATCTTCAAGAAGAGATATGTAAAGTGTAAGTCAATTCCAAAAATAGAAAAAAGTAAATAAAAATAGAACAGATAACTGCACCGATAACTCACGTCTCATTGAGGCCTCTAGGATACATTGTGTCAAGGCGTTTCATCCAGAGCTTTTCCGCCCTCAGGCGGTCACTCAAGGACCAAAACAGACTCGCCTGTAGGCCCAAAAAGCGTAAGGAAGTCAGCCCGTGGGACATAAAGTGCTGGACCAGATATCTGCGTTTTTCGACTTTATGAGTGATACAATATACATGTTGGTATATCCGATTACATAGTTCGTTCTTTGTCTGTCCCACGTACTGTTTACGACACTTGACACAAAATATCAAATACACGCAATTGGACACTCGAGAGTGCAACAGATGTTGCAGGCGAAAGATTCGACCCGTGGACCTGCTCTTGACGAGCTTCTGGGGAGCAAAATATTTAAGGGAGCTGCTTCTACTTCTAGCAGGCGGAGTGGGTAGTTTGCTGCGTACTAGAAGATCTTTAAGATTTTGGTTTCTTTTAAAAGCTGCAATCGGTTTGTGTTTCTGCAAAAAGTTAGAATTAAATAGAAATTTTTCAAAATTAGCTTTCACCGCTAAATTAAGCTGTATACTTTGATCCGAATAATGTGCCACTAGAGGAATTATTTTATCTTTGGGTGTCGATTCCCCGGGTTTCGGTTGTCTGGGGTCACGAAAAGTTTTAAGAATCTGGCGTAGGAAAGATCTGGAGTAGCCGCGTTTGCGTAAAGCTGAGAAAAGGGTTTTTGTGGCGTTCAAAAAAGACGACGACTCAGAACAGATACGGTGAAATCTGAGAAGTTGGGATTTCACTATACCCCGAAAAGTATGCTTCGGGTGAAAACTCCGTCTATGTAAAAGCGAGTGAGTATCTGTTTCTTTGAAGTAAACCCGAAAGTCCAAACAACCGGTCTCTGAGAATTTTGGCCCCTTATATGTCGTAACATCTAAGAAATTCACTTCTCGAAAATCGAGCGTGTGCTTAATTTTGATAGATTTCTGATGGTTATTTAAATGTTGCGTGAAAGCCAAAAACTCATCTCTGGAGTGGGTCCAAACTCCCCAAATGTCATCAAGAAATCGAAAGTAAAGGAAAGGCCTGAGAGAGTAAGAAGATAACGCCGACTCCTCCCACTGCGCCATGAAAATATTTGCGTACGAGGGTGCGAAGGTTTTCCCCATCGCAGTCCCTTTTGTTTGTAGGTAGAATTTAGACTCAAATTCAAAGTCGTTTTTTGTCAAATTGATTTCTAAAAGTTTAAGTATGTAATCGTTCGGACGATTCGGATCGGGGTATTTTTCAAAACATTTCTTGACAGCCTCCACACCAACATCGGTTTCGATGTTAGTGTAGAGGCTGTCTATGTCAATGGTAAACAAAAACGCATTTTGTGGAATTTGGAGTCGGCTAATCTTCTCGAGGAAATCACACGTGTCCTTAATGTAACTGGCGTGTTTCTGCGAAAGTGGGTTAAGAAAGAACTCAATGTACTCCGCGGTGAAGTACGTCTCACTATTACAGTCGGAAACTATGGGACGCCCAGGTGGAATTTCATGAGGTTTACTCCAAGATTCCGGGCCTTTGTGGATTTTTGGGAGTAAGTAAAACCTCCTGGGTCTGGGGTTCCCATCCCCCAGGAGGTATTCCTTCTGTTTTGGGCTAATGATCTTTTGGTGACACATTTCCTCGAGTAAATTTTTAATCTCTCTCGCCGTTTGGAGATAAATGGGTCTGTCCAGGGGTCGATAATATTCTTTCGCATCGAGCTGTCGATGACCCTCCCATAAATATTGGGCCCTATCTAAAATTACGATCGCGTTACCTTTATCGGCTGGTTTTATGACAATGTTCGTGTTGTTACTTAACTCCCTAAGTGCTTTTTCTCCCCTCGTGTTAAATTGTGACACACATCCAGTCCCCAGTTGAGGTGACGATAAGCGTATAAATCTGCTCTAACTATTTGTCTTATATTCTTCGGTAAACTAGACAAAGATGGTGTCCATTCAGAGGGGCCTGTAAATGGGAGTTTCTTTTTTTGGAGTTTTTTACCCTCAAAATAAGATTCAAGCTGGAGTCGGCGGTGGTATGCTTGTAGATCACCTAAGAGTTCTGTCTTTTTCGTCTTAAAACCAGTCGGTGTAGGAATAAAAGTAAGTCCTTTAGAGAGTAAAGCACGCTGATCGGAAGATAGAATGAACGTTTTAGATAGATTAACTATGAGGTTATCTACGCCTGGTGTTCGGCTAAAGTTAATGGGTAGTTTAAAAACATGGCCCAATGTAAAAGCATCGATTTTGCGGTGGAGGGCTTCCAGTGAATGCCATCCCTTTCCACCTCGAATTTCTCAGAACTCGGGAGGGAGGGGATACAATCGCAGTGTTTCTGGATGTAAACATTAATGTCCTCCAGCATTAGTTGTTCCGAGATCGGGAGGGCTCTAGAAAAATTGATCTCAGGAACAAAAATTTCTGCGTTCGGAAACCTGTCTCGAGCTGTTTTGATCAAAGTTTGGAGTTCCCTGATCGCCCTAATTTTAAGTCTTTGTTGGCGATTATTGAGTCCAAAAGATAAAATTATTCTCTCTGGAAGTTCCAGAATCTGCGCCCTTTGAATTAGGTTTGAAGCATGATGGAATTTCGCACCCGGAAAGGCGTCTACTTGTAAGTCAGTGTTTTGGAACTTCGGGAGCCTGGCGACGTTAGAATCGCCCAAGATCAAATTTTTCTTACTGATCTTCAAACGCCACTCTGAATTCTTTTTAGTTGTGTTCGCGTGACGTTTGGGTCTACCAACTGAACTCGGGGAGCTCGCAAAAAACTCGTCATCTGTGGAACCGGTCCGTCCAGGTTCAAGACCGGTTCGCTGAAACGGATGAGGTAGGGAGACACATTGGGCACCGCCAGGTTCCGAAACAATCGGGCTCCGAACTGGGTCTCCAGGTATATGGGTAGGGAGCCTTTCGTATTCATTCAAAAAACGTGATAAGGGGGATAATACCCTTGTGTTATCAACCGGGATATCAGACTCCAAAAGATGGAGACTCGAGACAGGAGATGCGTGATTAGACATCACCGTGTTTCCAGATGGACATCTGGATGAAATGGTCGAGTCCTCCCGATCCAACGGAGCGCGGGAGGAGTGTGGGGGAGAGGAGGAGGTGCTACTGAGCCCCTCTCCCCTGGGCCCCCGGAGGGGGGGAAATAGTACCCGGCCAGAGGTCGTCGGCTCCACCCCTTTACTCTCAGGGCGGTCGATTTCCTCAGGTTCTGGTCCCACCCCGCCGGGGGCCAAGGGAGGACGAGTGGAACAACGGGGGATTCTCTGTTCAAGTGGAGAAGTTTGGGGGGTCTGTGTGGGCCCCTCAGTTTTTGCCTCCTGTTGTGGTTGTCCCGCCTGTGTGGGCCGGACAGGTGCAAAAGTGATGAGAGGAGGATTCTCATCATCTACAACCACAGGCCAATCCCCTCCCGGAGGGGGATGTGCCGTAAATGTGTCGCCCCGTAAACTCGGTGAAGTTTGAATTTGAGCATCTATGGTTCTTAATTGGATACTGACAGAAGCTTGAGGCAAGGTAGAAGACGGAGGTGGTATCCCCCGTCTCGGTGGAGAAGCCACAACCTGTGCGTACGTTCGCTGTGGTGGTGGCGTAATGTCGTGTTGTGGTGACGCAATGTCGTGTTGTGTCCCATCCACCACAGGTGCTTCACTGTGCTGTTGTTCAGAAAGTTCAGCAGTGAATAGAGCTTTCGCTTGTTCAATCGTCTCCGTTGTCATTCTCTGGCCAAAGTTTCTGTCAGCCCAATTAGTAGCCACCTCAAATGCGTGCGGCCAATCAGATTGAGACGTTTGATCTTTGAGACTCTGAATGGTGTTTTCAATGAGCTCTTCATAATGTTGTTCAAGTATGAGCTGTGCAGTGAAACACCAATTCTTGGCGTTCCCATCCAACAGTGTTGTTACTCTGGAGTTCGGGAAGGCCGGTTTAATTGTAGTCATCAAAAGATCTGTGAGTTTCTGAAACGTTATGGGTTGGTTATCCCCTTTCTTTGTGGTTACTTTGTCGAGGTGGTGTACCGCACGAATGAGGTCGTACATGAGTTTGATTGTGGTCTTGAGCTGTGGAGGTGCTGGTGTGTAATTTTGATTACGTGGAGTTTCCATGGGTCGGGTTGTATTTGTTCGAAATAAATATCGGGTTTGCCTCGAGCCTCCACGATAATCAGTATTCCTGTTCGAAAAGACCTTACCAGAACCTGAATTTCCCCCCGGCTCACGAAAAGAAACCGTTGTAGGTGTTCGAGTGAAGGGACGAGTACGTAAAGGGTTAATTCTACCCAAATTGGGGAGAGAAAACGACCGATAGTTGAGAGGATGAGATATATCTCCTCCACGGTCTCTAGTGAGGTCGTTTCGAGTGTGAAAGTCTCGTTCGGTGAAATAATCGTGTTCAGGAGTGTAATAGTCATGCTCCGTGAAAGTGTCATAATTTGTAAGGGGGACATAATCATCAGTGAAGTTAGAATCTGTGTTGAAAGCGAGAGCATCACGTCTGTTTTTAGCTCGATCGCAAAAATAATCATCAGTGAAGTTAGAATCTGTGTTGAAAGCGAGAGCATCACGTCTGTTTTTAGCTCGATCGCGTTTTCTTTTGTTTTTAGCAGAACGGATCATATTGTGCTCACGTGCATCATCATTAAACACCATGTGACCAGAAGAAGAAACAGAGCGTGTGTTATAGGACAAAGCTCTATGATCTGTGTTAGAGAGAGCAGTATTTTTGCTCCTCTGATGACGAGCTGTCTGATTATTCACGTCTCTGTAACTCTTATTAATGAACTCACGTGTTTGGAATTGTGTTTCTATATATGGGTCATGCACATGATCAAACCGATCGTCTGCATCAAAGTCGTGATTAAAATCACGTTTGTGTTGTTGTACATTTCTCATTCTACTTGGAGGAACCGATCTGGATATCAGGGAGGGGTTTTTTAGTCTCAACCGCAGTCGCGGAGCGTTTCTCTGTGCGCCGCGTCTCGACGAGCGATCCATCCCGAAATCGGCAAATCAGTTCAAAAAAGAAAACAAAAAGAGTACCGTTCGATTCGTCGCGACGTTTCGGTACACTGCCGTACCTTCTTCAGGCAGAATCAAACGGTTTTGATGTTCAAAACGATGTAGATACAACAATAAAGACGAGAGCACGAGAGCTGTTGCTGTCGGTGCAAAGAGCAATGAGTTATGAGCTGCAGTATGCACTCAGCATGTGACGTCACAGCACAAGCAGTAAGTCAGCAAGAAAAAATAAACAAACTTTATTAAAAACTTGTGACTGTGGAAAATCAGAAAGAAAATGTGATTGTAAATGTCAAATTGTGTGTAAATAAAGTATTTATTAAAGAATGAAATAATGTGTTTGGTGATCAAATTGTATGTAAATAATATAAAAAGTGAAATAATGTGTTTAATGGTTTTATTAAGAATAGAACAGTATGAAAAAGAGAATGAAAAAATCTGTTTTCAAAGCTTAGTGCTGAACACCTTAGAAATAAAGTAAAATAATAATATGAGTGTTTTTTATAAAAAAAGAAAAATTCAGTGTTTTAATTTAAAAGCATGCTAAGTTTATACATGTATCACGGTTAAAGTATAGTACTTAAACAAAAACAAGTTTTATAGATCATGGAAATTAAAGTAATATCTAAAGGAGTATGTTTTTATAACATTCCGTGTTTAACTGTCGAAGCATGCTAAATTTATGGGTTTCAAAATCTGTGTCTAGGTCAAAGTATTATAAATAGAAGGTCAAAATTATGAGTCAGAGATATGATTCGATTGCACCAATCATGGAAACAGATGAAAATATCTAACCATTCAAAGAAATATATGTGAAAATGGTCCGATATAAAGTAATAAAGCAATATATTTATAGAAAGAGAGGATAAACACCCAGAAACGATAAGGCCTCATTTCATAAAACAAATAAGTAAATAAACAAACATCTCACACCAAGTAAAGGAAATAGAATAGTTACTGTGTGTCTATTTTAACTTAAATCAAGTTATGTTTTTATAGTAGTAAACAGGGGAAATAAAATATGTAGTGATAAAATGAATGAAATGGAATAGCCAGAGCTCACCACCCAGCGATCCAGACCCCCAACAATGGGCCCCCCCGAAGTCCAGAGAGAGAGGCACGGGCTAGATTAGGGAATTGTAATATCCTAAGCCTAGGCCCCAAAGGGCCCAGGCCCGGTTGTGCACAGGCCTTCTCTCAACTGGTCGCTTCCAGTGGGCCCAAAGCTCCGGTGAGAGGACCAAGCAGAGAGCCCCAGCCACCCAGTCTGTGTTGACTCCAACACATAAGCTAATAATAGTTTTTTGTGGGTTGAAATAAGTAGGGCTGCATCAGGTGGGGTTCAAAAATCTAGGTTTCCATTAGAAAGGGTTAGAGGTGTTAAGGGTAAGTTTTGAGTGGGTTTAGGTGTAAAGGTAGGTTTTAGGTGGGTTAAGGTTAGGGTAGGTTTTGAGTGGGTGTAGGTGTAAAGTTTTAGGTGTAAGGGTTAGTTTTAAGTGGGTTTAGGTGTAAGGGTAGGTTTTAAGTGGGTTAAGGTTAGGGTAGGTTTTGAGTGGGTGTAGGTGTAAAGTTTTAGGTGTAAGGGTTAGTTTTAAGTGGGTTTAAGTGTAAAGGTAGGTTTTAAGTGGGTTAAGGTTAGGGTAGGTTTTGAGTGGGTGTAGGTGTAAAGTATTAGGTGTAAAGGTTAGTTAAGTGTGTTTAGGTGTAAGGGTAGGTTTTAAGTGGGTTAAGGTTAGGGTAGGTTTTGAGTGGGTATAGGTGTAAAGTTTTAGGTGTAAGGGTAAGTTTTGAGTGGGTTTAGGTGTAAGGGTAGGTTTTAAATGGGTTAAGGTTAGGGTAGGTTTTGAGTGGGTGTAGGTGTAAAGTTTTAGGTGTAATGGTTAGTTTTGAGTGGGTTTAGGTGTAAGGGTAGGTTTTAAGTGGGTTTAGGTTAGGGTAGTTTCTGAGTGGGTGTAGATGTAAAGGTAGGTTTTGAGTGTGTTTAGATATCAGGGTTAAGGTTAGGATTAGGGTTAGGTGCAGTCCATCATAGTCAGGTGGGGTTCAACATGTGAGTTTAAAATGAAAAGGGTTTTAGGTGTGAGGGGTAGGTTTAGAGTGGGTTTCGGTGCAGTCAATCTTCAAGAAGAGATATGTAAAGTGTAAGTCAATTCCAAAAATAGAAAAAAGTAAATAAAAATAGAACAGATAACTGCACCGATAACTCACGTCTCATTGAGGCCTCTAGGATACATTGTGTCAAGGCGTTTCATCCAGAGCTTTTCCGCCCTCAGGCGGTCACTCAAGGACCAAAACAGACTCGCCTGTAGGCCCAAAAAGCGTAAGGAAGTCAGCCCGTGGGACATAAAGTGCTGGACCAGATATCTGCGTTTTTCGACTTTATGAGTGATACAATATACATGTTGGTATATCCGATTACATAGTTCGTTCTTTGTCTGTCCCACGTACTGTTTACGACACTTGACACAAAATATCAAATACACGCAATTGGACACTCGAGAGTGCAACAGATGTTGCAGGCGAAAGATTCGACCCGTGGACCTGCTCTTGACGAGCTTCTGGGGAGCAAAATATTTAAGGGAGCTGCTTCTACTTCTAGCAGGCGGAGTGGGTAGTTTGCTGCGTACTAGAAGATCTTTAAGATTTTGGTTTCTTTTAAAAGCTGCAATCGGTTTGTGTTTCTGCAAAAAGTTAGAATTAAATAGAAATTTTTCAAAATTAGCTTTCACCGCTAAATTAAGCTGTATACTTTGATCCGAATAATGTGCCACTAGAGGAATTATTTTATCTTTGGGTGTCGATTCCCCGGGTTTCGGTTGTCTGGGGTCACGAAAAGTTTTAAGAATCTGGCGTAGGAAAGATCTGGAGTAGCCGCGTTTGCGTAAAGCTGAGAAAAGGGTTTTTGTGGCGTTCAAAAAAGACGACGACTCAGAACAGATACGGTGAAATCTGAGAAGTTGGGATTTCACTATACCCCGAAAAGTATGCTTCGGGTGAAAACTCCGTCTATGTAAAAGCGAGTGAGTATCTGTTTCTTTGAAGTAAACCCGAAAGTCCAAACAACCGGTCTCTGAGAATTTTGGCCCCTTATATGTCGTAACATCTAAGAAATTCACTTCTCGAAAATCGAGCGTGTGCTTAATTTTGATAGATTTCTGATGGTTATTTAAATGTTGCGTGAAAGCCAAAAACTCATCTCTGGAGTGGGTCCAAACTCCCCAAATGTCATCAAGAAATCGAAAGTAAAGGAAAGGCCTGAGAGAGTAAGAAGATAACGCCGACTCCTCCCACTGCGCCATGAAAATATTTGCGTACGAGGGTGCGAAGGTTTTCCCCATCGCAGTCCCTTTTGTTTGTAGGTAGAATTTAGACTCAAATTCAAAGTCGTTTTTTGTCAAATTGATTTCTAAAAGTTTAAGTATGTAATCGTTCGGACGATTCGGATCGGGGTATTTTTCAAAACATTTCTTGACAGCCTCCACACCAACATCGGTTTCGATGTTAGTGTAGAGGCTGTCTATGTCAATGGTAAACAAAAACGCATTTTGTGGAATTTGGAGTCGGCTAATCTTCTCGAGGAAATCACACGTGTCCTTAATGTAACTGGCGTGTTTCTGCGAAAGTGGGTTAAGAAAGAACTCAATGTACTCCGCGGTGAAGTACGTCTCACTATTACAGTCGGAAACTATGGGACGCCCAGGTGGAATTTCATGAGGTTTACTCCAAGATTCCGGGCCTTTGTGGATTTTTGGGAGTAAGTAAAACCTCCTGGGTCTGGGGTTCCCATCCCCCAGGAGGTATTCCTTCTGTTTTGGGCTAATGATCTTTTGGTGACACATTTCCTCGAGTAAATTTTTAATCTCTCTCGCCGTTTGGAGATAAATGGGTCTGTCCAGGGGTCGATAATATTCTTTCGCATCGAGCTGTCGATGACCCTCCCATAAATATTGGGCCCTATCTAAAATTACGATCGCGTTACCTTTATCGGCTGGTTTTATGACAATGTTCGTGTTGTTACTTAACTCCCTAAGTGCTTTTTTCTCCCCTCGTGTTAAATTGTGACACACATCCAGTCCCCAGTTGAGGTGACGATAAGCGTATAAATCTGCTCTAACTATTTGTCTTATATTCTTCGGTAAACTAGACAAAGATGGTGTCCATTCAGAGGGGCCTGTAAATGGGAGTTTCTTTTTTGGAGTTTTTTACCCTCAAAATAAGATTCAAGCTGGAGTCGGCGGTGGTATGCTTGTAGATCACCTAAGAGTTCTGTCTTTTTCGTCTTAAAACCAGTCGGTGTAGGAATAAAAGTAAGTCCTTTAGAGAGTAAAGCACGCTGATCGGAAGATAGAATGAACGTTTTAGATAGATTAACTATGAGGTTATCTACGCCTGGTGTTCGGCTAAAGTTAATGGGTAGTTTAAAAACATGGCCCAATGTAAAAGCATCGATTTTGCGGTGGAGGGCTTCCAGTGAATGCCATCCCTTTCCACCTCGAATTTCTCAGAACTCGGGAGGGAGGGGATACAATCGCAGTGTTTCTGGATGTAAACATTAATGTCCTCCAGCATTAGTTGTTCCGAGATCGGGAGGGCTCTAGAAAAATTGATCTCAGGAACAAAAATTTCTGCGTTCGGAAACCTGTCTCGAGCTGTTTTGATCAAAGTTTGGAGTTCCCTGATCGCCCTAATTTTAAGTCTTTGTTGGCGATTATTGAGTCCAAAAGATAAAATTATTCTCTCTGGAAGTTCCAGAATCTGCGCCCTTTGAATTAGGTTTGAAGCATGATGGAATTTCGCACCCGGAAAGGCGTCTACTTGTAAGTCAGTGTTTTGGAACTTCGGGAGCCTGGCGACGTTAGAATCGCCCAAGATCAAATTTTTCTTACTGATCTTCAAACGCCACTCTGAATTCTTTTTAGTTGTGTTCGCGTGACGTTTGGGTCTACCAACTGAACTCGGGGAGCTCGCAAAAAACTCGTCATCTGTGGAACCGGTCCGTCCAGGTTCAAGACCGGTTCGCTGAAACGGATGAGGTAGGGAGACACATTGGGCACCGCCAGGTTCCGAAACAATCGGGCTCCGAACTGGGTCTCCAGGTATATGGGTAGGGAGCCTTTCGTATTCATTCAAAAAACGTGATAAGGGGGATAATACCCTTGTGTTATCAACCGGGATATCAGACTCCAAAAGATGGAGACTCGAGACAGGAGATGCGTGATTAGACATCACCGTGTTTCCAGATGGACATCTGGATGAAATGGTCGAGTCCTCCCGATCCAACGGAGCGCGGGAGGAGTGTGGGGGAGAGGAGGAGGTGCTACTGAGCCCCTCTCCCCTGGGCCCCCGGAGGGGGGGAAATAGTACCCGGCCAGAGGTCGTCGGCTCCACCCCTTTACTCTCAGGGCGGTCGATTTCCTCAGGTTCTGGTCCCACCCCGCCGGGGGCCAAGGGAGGACGAGTGGAACAACGGGGGATTCTCTGTTCAAGTGGAGAAGTTTGGGGGGTCTGTGTGGGCCCCTCAGTTTTTGCCTCCTGTTGTGGTTGTCCCGCCTGTGTGGGCCGGACAGGTGCAAAAGTGATGAGAGGAGGATTCTCATCATCTACAACCACAGGCCAATCCCCTCCCGGAGGGGGATGTGCCGTAAATGTGTCGCCCCGTAAACTCGGTGAAGTTTGAATTTGAGCATCTATGGTTCTTAATTGGATACTGACAGAAGCTTGAGGCAAGGTAGAAGACGGAGGTGGTATCCCCCGTCTCGGTGGAGAAGCCACAACCTGTGCGTACGTTCGCTGTGGTGGTGGCGTAATGTCGTGTTGTGGTGACGCAATGTCGTGTTGTGTCCCATCCACCACAGGTGCTTCACTGTGCTGTTGTTCAGAAAGTTCAGCAGTGAATAGAGCTTTCGCTTGTTCAATCGTCTCCGTTGTCATTCTCTGGCCAAAGTTTCTGTCAGCCCAATTAGTAGCCACCTCAAATGCGTGCGGCCAATCAGATTGAGACGTTTGATCTTTGAGACTCTGAATGGTGTTTTCAATGAGCTCTTCATAATGTTGTTCAAGTATGAGCTGTGCAGTGAAACACCAATTCTTGGCGTTCCCATCCAACAGTGTTGTTACTCTGGAGTTCGGGAAGGCCGGTTTAATTGTAGTCATCAAAAGATCTGTGAGTTTCTGAAACGTTATGGGTTGGTTATCCCCTTTCTTTGTGGTTACTTTGTCGAGGTGGTGTACCGCACGAATGAGGTCGTACATGAGTTTGATTGTGGTCTTGAGCTGTGGAGGTGCTGGTGTGTAATTTTGATTACGTGGAGTTTCCATGGGTCGGGTTGTATTTGTTCGAAATAAATATCGGGTTTGCCTCGAGCCTCCACGATAATCAGTATTCCTGTTCGAAAAGACCTTACCAGAACCTGAATTTCCCCCGGCTCACGAAAAGAAACCGTTGTAGGTGTTCGAGTGAAGGGACGAGTACGTAAAGGGTTAATTCTACCCAAATTGGGGAGAGAAAACGACCGATAGTTGAGAGGATGAGATATATCTCCTCCACGGTCTCTAGTGAGGTCGTTTCGAGTGTGAAAGTCTCGTTCGGTGAAATAATCGTGTTCAGGAGTGTAATAGTCATGCTCCGTGAAAGTGTCATAATTTGTAAGGGGGACATAATCATCAGTGAAGTTAGAATCTGTGTTGAAAGCGAGAGCATCACGTCTGTTTTTAGCTCGATCGCAAAAATAATCATCAGTGAAGTTAGAATCTGTGTTGAAAGCGAGAGCATCACGTCTGTTTTTAGCTCGATCGCGTTTTCTTTTGTTTTTAGCAGAACGGATCATATTGTGCTCACGTGCATCATCATTAAACACCATGTGACCAGAAGAAGAAACAGAGCGTGTGTTATAGGACAAAGCTCTATGATCTGTGTTAGAGAGAGCAGTATTTTTGCTCCTCTGATGACGAGCTGTCTGATTATTCACGTCTCTGTAACTCTTATTAATGAACTCACGTGTTTGGAATTGTGTTTCTATATATGGGTCATGCACATGATCAAACCGATCGTCTGCATCAAAGTCGTGATTAAAATCACGTTTGTGTTGTTGTACATTTCTCATTCTACTTGGAGGAACCGATCTGGATATCAGGGAGGGGTTTTTTAGTCTCAACCGCAGTCGCGGAGCGTTTCTCTGTGCGCCGCGTCTCGACGAGCGATCCATCCCGAAATCGGCAAATCAGTTCAAAAAAGAAAACAAAAAGAGTACCGTTCGATTCGTCGCGACGTTTCGGTACACTGCCGTACCTTCTTCAGGCAGAATCAAACGGTTTTGATGTTCAAAACGATGTAGATACAACAATAAAGACGAGAGCACGAGAGCTGTTGCTGTCGGTGCAAAGAGCAATGAGTTATGAGCTGCAGTATGCACTCAGCATGTGACGTCACAGCACAAGCAGTAAGTCAGCAAGAAAAAATAAACAAACTTTATTAAAAACTTGTGACTGTGGAAAATCAGAAAGAAAATGTGATTGTAAATGTCAAATTGTGTGTAAATAAAGTATTTATTAAAGAATGAAATAATGTGTTTGGTGATCAAATTGTATGTAAATAATATAAAAAGTGAAATAATGTGTTTAATGGTTTTATTAAGAATAGAACAGTATGAAAAAGAGAATGAAAAAATCTGTTTTCAAAGCTTAGTGCTGAACACCTTAGAAATAAAGTAAAATAATAATATGAGTGTTTTTTATAAAAAAAGAAAAATTCAGTGTTTTAATTTAAAAGCATGCTAAGTTTATACATGTATCACGGTTAAAGTATAGTACTTAAACAAAAACAAGTTTTATAGATCATGGAAATTAAAGTAATATCTAAAGGAGTATGTTTTTATAACATTCCGTGTTTAACTGTCGAAGCATGCTAAATTTATGGGTTTCAAAATCTGTGTCTAGGTCAAAGTATTATAAATAGAAGGTCAAAATTATGAGTCAGAGATATGATTCGATTGCACCAATCATGGAAACAGATGAAAATATCTAACCATTCAAAGAAATATATGTGAAAATGGTCCGATATAAAGTAATAAAGCAATATATTTATAGAAAGAGAGGATAAACACCCAGAAACGATAAGGCCTCATTTCATAAAACAAATAAGTAAATAAACAAACATCTCACACCAAGTAAAGGAAATAGAATAGTTACTGTGTGTCTATTTTAACTTAAATCAAGTTATGTTTTTATAGTAGTAAACAGGGGAAATAAAATATGTAGTGATAAAATGAATGAAATGGAATAGCCAGAGCTCACCACCCAGCGATCCAGACCCCCAACAATGGGCCCCCCGAAGTCCAGAGAGAGAGGCACGGGCTAGATTAGGGAATTGTAATATCCTAAGCCTAGGCCCCAAAGGGCCCAGGCCCGGTTGTGCACAGGCCTTCTCTCAACTGGTCGCTTCCAGTGGGCCCAAAGCTCCGGTGAGAGGACCAAGCAGAGAGCCCCAGCCACCCAGTCTGTGTTGACTCCAACACATAAGCTAATAATAGTTTTTTGTGGGTTGAAATAAGTAGGGCTGCATCAGGTGGGGTTCAAAAATCTAGGTTTCCATTAGAAAGGGTTAGAGGTGTTAAGGGTAAGTTTTGAGTGGGTTTAGGTGTAAAGGTAGGTTTTAGGTGGGTTAAGGTTAGGGTAGGTTTTGAGTGGGTGTAGGTGTAAAGTTTTAGGTGTAAGGGTTAGTTTTAAGTGGGTTTAGGTGTAAGGGTAGGTTTTAAGTGGGTTAAGGTTAGGGTAGGTTTTGAGTGGGTGTAGGTGTAAAGTTTTAGGTGTAAGGGTTAGTTTTAAGTGGGTTTAGGTGTAAAGGTAGGTTTTAAGTGGGTTAAGGTTAGGGTAGGTTTTGAGTGGGTGTAGGTGTAAAGTATTAGGTGTAAAGGTTAGTTAAGTGTGTTTAGGTGTAAGGGTAGGTTTTAAGTGGGTTTAAGGTGTAGGTAGGGTAGGTTTTAAGTGGGTTAAGGTTAGGGTAGGTTTTGAGTGGGTATAGGTGTAAAGTTTTAGGTGTAAGGGTAAGTTTTGAGTGGGTTTAGGTGTAAGGGTAGGTTTTAAATGGGTTAAGGTTAGGGTAGGTTTTGAGTGGGTGTAGGTGTAAAGTTTTAGGTGTAATGGTTAGTTTTGAGTGGGTTTAGGTGTAAGGGTAGGTTTTAAGTGGGTTTAGGTTAGGGTAGTTTCTGAGTGGGTGTAGATGTAAAGGTAGGTTTTGAGTGTGTTTAGATATCAGGGTTAAGGTTAGGATTAGGGTTAGGTGCAGTCCATCATAGTCAGGTGGGGTTCAACATGTGAGTTTAAAATGAAAAGGGTTTTAGGTGTGAGGGGTAGGTTTAGAGTGGGTTTCGGTGCAGTCAATCTTCAAGAAGAGATATGTAAAGTGTAAGTCAATTCCAAAAATAGAAAAAAGTAAATAAAAATAGAACAGATAACTGCACCGATAACTCACGTCTCATTGAGGCCTCTAGGATACATTGTGTCAAGGCGTTTCATCCAGAGCTTTTCCGCCCTCAGGCGGTCACTCAAGGACCAAAACAGACTCGCCTGTAGGCCCAAAAAGCGTAAGGAAGTCAGCCCGTGGGACATAAAGTGCTGGACCAGATATCTGCGTTTTTCGACTTTATGAGTGATACAATATACATGTTGGTATATCCGATTACATAGTTCGTTCTTTGTCTGTCCCACGTACTGTTTACGACACTTGACACAAAATATCAAATACACGCAATTGGACACTCGAGAGTGCAACAGATGTTGCAGGCGAAAGATTCGACCCGTGGACCTGCTCTTGACGAGCTTCTGGGGAGCAAAATATTTAAGGGAGCTGCTTCTACTTCTAGCAGGCGGAGTGGGTAGTTTGCTGCGTACTAGAAGATCTTTAAGATTTTGGTTTCTTTTAAAAGCTGCAATCGGTTTGTGTTTCTGCAAAAAGTTAGAATTAAATAGAAATTTTTCAAAATTAGCTTTCACCGCTAAATTAAGCTGTATACTTTGATCCGAATAATGTGCCACTAGAGGAATTATTTTATCTTTGGGTGTCGATTCCCCGGGTTTCGGTTGTCTGGGGTCACGAAAAGTTTTAAGAATCTGGCGTAGGAAAGATCTGGAGTAGCCGCGTTTGCGTAAAGCTGAGAAAAGGGTTTTTGTGGCGTTCAAAAAAGACGACGACTCAGAACAGATACGGTGAAATCTGAGAAGTTGGGATTTCACTATACCCCGAAAAGTATGCTTCGGGTGAAAACTCCGTCTATGTAAAAGCGAGTGAGTATCTGTTTCTTTGAAGTAAACCCGAAAGTCCAAACAACCGGTCTCTGAGAATTTTGGCCCCTTATATGTCGTAACATCTAAGAAATTCACTTCTCGAAAATCGAGCGTGTGCTTAATTTTGATAGATTTCTGATGGTTATTTAAATGTTGCGTGAAAGCCAAAAACTCATCTCTGGAGTGGGTCCAAACTCCCCAAATGTCATCAAGAAATCGAAAGTAAAGGAAAGGCCTGAGAGAGTAAGAAGATAACGCCGACTCCTCCCACTGCGCCATGAAAATATTTGCGTACGAGGGTGCGAAGGTTTTCCCCATCGCAGTCCCTTTTGTTTGTAGGTAGAATTTAGACTCAAATTCAAAGTCGTTTTTTGTCAAATTGATTTCTAAAAGTTTAAGTATGTAATCGTTCGGACGATTCGGATCGGGGTATTTTTCAAAACATTTCTTGACAGCCTCCACACCAACATCGGTTTCGATGTTAGTGTAGAGGCTGTCTATGTCAATGGTAAACAAAAACGCATTTTGTGGAATTTGGAGTCGGCTAATCCTCTCGAGGAAATCACACGTGTCCTTAATGTAACTGGCGTGTTTCTGCGAAAGTGGGTTAAGAAAGAACTCAATGTACTCCGCGGTGAAGTACGTCTCACTATTACAGTCGGAAACTATGGGACGCCCAGGTGGAATTTCATGAGGTTTACTCCAAGATTCCGGGCCTTTGTGGATTTTTGGGAGTAAGTAAAACCTCCTGGGTCTGGGGTTCCCATCCCCCAGGAGGTATTCCTTCTGTTTTGGGCTAATGATCTTTTGGTGACACATTTCCTCGAGTAAATTTTTAATCTCTCTCGCCGTTTGGAGATAAATGGGTCTGTCCAGGGGTCGATAATATTCTTTCGCATCGAGCTGTCGATGACCCTCCCATAAATATTGGGCCCTATCTAAAATTACGATCGCGTTACCTTTATCGGCTGGTTTTATGACAATGTTCGTGTTGTTACTTAACTCCCTAAGTGCTTTTTTCTCCCCTCGTGTTAAATTGTGACACACATCCAGTCCCCAGTTGAGGTGACGATAAGCGTATAAATCTGCTCTAACTATTTGTCTTATATTCTTCGGTAAACTAGACAAAGATGGTGTCCATTCAGAGGGGCCTGTAAATGGGAGTTTCTTTTTTTGGAGTTTTTTACCCTCAAAATAAGATTCAAGCTGGAGTCGGCGGTGGTATGCTTGTAGATCACCTAAGAGTTCTGTCTTTTTCGTCTTAAAACCAGTCGGTGTAGGAATAAAAGTAAGTCCTTTAGAGAGTAAAGCACGCTGATCGGAAGATAGAATGAACGTTTTAGATAGATTAACTATGAGGTTATCTACGCCTGGTGTTCGGCTAAAGTTAATGGGTAGTTTAAAAACATGGCCCAATGTAAAAGCATCGATTTTGCGGTGGAGGGCTTCCAGTGAATGCCATCCCTTTCCACCTCGAATTTCTCAGAACTCGGGAGGGAGGGGATACAATCGCAGTGTTTCTGGATGTAAACATTAATGTCCTCCAGCATTAGTTGTTCCGAGATCGGGAGGGCTCTAGAAAAATTGATCTCAGGAACAAAAATTTCTGCGTTCGGAAACCTGTCTCGAGCTGTTTTGATCAAAGTTTGGAGTTCCCTGATCGCCCTAATTTTAAGTCTTTGTTGGCGATTATTGAGTCCAAAAGATAAAATTATTCTCTCTGGAAGTTCCAGAATCTGCGCCCTTTGAATTAGGTTTGAAGCATGATGGAATTTCGCACCCGGAAAGGCGTCTACTTGTAAGTCAGTGTTTTGGAACTTCGGGAGCCTGGCGACGTTAGAATCGCCCAAGATCAAATTTTTCTTACTGATCTTCAAACGCCACTCTGAATTCTTTTTAGTTGTGTTCGCGTGACGTTTGGGTCTACCAACTGAACTCGGGGAGCTCGCAAAAAACTCGTCATCTGTGGAACCGGTCCGTCCAGGTTCAAGACCGGTTCGCTGAAACGGATGAGGTAGGGAGACACATTGGGCACCGCCAGGTTCCGAAACAATCGGGCTCCGAACTGGGTCTCCAGGTATATGGGTAGGGAGCCTTTCGTATTCATTCAAAAAACGTGATAAGGGGGATAATACCCTTGTGTTATCAACCGGGATATCAGACTCCAAAAGATGGAGACTCGAGACAGGAGATGCGTGATTAGACATCACCGTGTTTCCAGATGGACATCTGGATGAAATGGTCGAGTCCTCCCGATCCAACGGAGCGCGGGAGGAGTGTGGGGGAGAGGAGGAGGTGCTACTGAGCCCCTCTCCCCTGGGCCCCCGGAGGGGGGGAAATAGTACCCGGCCAGAGGTCGTCGGCTCCACCCCTTTACTCTCAGGGCGGTCGATTTCCTCAGGTTCTGGTCCCACCCCGCCGGGGGCCAAGGGAGGACGAGTGGAACAACGGGGGATTCTCTGTTCAAGTGGAGAAGTTTGGGGGGTCTGTGTGGGCCCCTCAGTTTTTGCCTCCTGTTGTGGTTGTCCCGCCTGTGTGGGCCGGACAGGTGCAAAAGTGATGAGAGGAGGATTCTCATCATCTACAACCACAGGCCAATCCCCTCCCGGAGGGGGATGTGCCGTAAATGTGTCGCCCCGTAAACTCGGTGAAGTTTGAATTTGAGCATCTATGGTTCTTAATTGGATACTGACAGAAGCTTGAGGCAAGGTAGAAGACGGAGGTGGTATCCCCCGTCTCGGTGGAGAAGCCACAACCTGTGCGTACGTTCGCTGTGGTGGTGGCGTAATGTCGTGTTGTGGTGACGCAATGTCGTGTTGTGTCCCATCCACCACAGGTGCTTCACTGTGCTGTTGTTCAGAAAGTTCAGCAGTGAATAGAGCTTTCGCTTGTTCAATCGTCTCCGTTGTCATTCTCTGGCCAAAGTTTCTGTCAGCCCAATTAGTAGCCACCTCAAATGCGTGCGGCCAATCAGATTGAGACGTTTGATCTTTGAGACTCTGAATGGTGTTTTCAATGAGCTCTTCATAATGTTGTTCAAGTATGAGCTGTGCAGTGAAACACCAATTCTTGGCGTTCCCATCCAACAGTGTTGTTACTCTGGAGTTCGGGAAGGCCGGTTTAATTGTAGTCATCAAAAGATCTGTGAGTTTCTGAAACGTTATGGGTTGGTTATCCCCTTTCTTTGTGGTTACTTTGTCGAGGTGGTGTACCGCACGAATGAGGTCGTACATGAGTTTGATTGTGGTCTTGAGCTGTGGAGGTGCTGGTGTGTAATTTTGATTACGTGGAGTTTCCATGGGTCGGGTTGTATTTGTTCGAAATAAATATCGGGTTTGCCTCGAGCCTCCACGATAATCAGTATTCCTGTTCGAAAAGACCTTACCAGAACCTGAATTTCCCCCCGGCTCACGAAAAGAAACCGTTGTAGGTGTTCGAGTGAAGGGACGAGTACGTAAAGGGTTAATTCTACCCAAATTGGGGAGAGAAAACGACCGATAGTTGAGAGGATGAGATATATCTCCTCCACGGTCTCTAGTGAGGTCGTTTCGAGTGTGAAAGTCTCGTTCGGTGAAATAATCGTGTTCAGGAGTGTAATAGTCATGCTCCGTGAAAGTGTCATAATTTGTAAGGGGGACATAATCATCAGTGAAGTTAGAATCTGTGTTGAAAGCGAGAGCATCACGTCTGTTTTTAGCTCGATCGCAAAAATAATCATCAGTGAAGTTAGAATCTGTGTTGAAAGCGAGAGCATCACGTCTGTTTTTAGCTCGATCGCGTTTTCTTTTGTTTTTAGCAGAACGGATCATATTGTGCTCACGTGCATCATCATTAAACACCATGTGACCAGAAGAAGAAACAGAGCGTGTGTTATAGGACAAAGCTCTATGATCTGTGTTAGAGAGAGCAGTATTTTTGCTCCTCTGATGACGAGCTGTCTGATTATTCACGTCTCTGTAACTCTTATTAATGAACTCACGTGTTTGGAATTGTGTTTCTATATATGGGTCATGCACATGATCAAACCGATCGTCTGCATCAAAGTCGTGATTAAAATCACGTTTGTGTTGTTGTACATTTCTCATTCTACTTGGAGGAACCGATCTGGATATCAGGGAGGGGTTTTTTAGTCTCAACCGCAGTCGCGGAGCGTTTCTCTGTGCGCCGCGTCTCGACGAGCGATCCATCCCGAAATCGGCAAATCAGTTCAAAAAAGAAAACAAAAAGAGTACCGTTCGATTCGTCGCGACGTTTCGGTACACTGCCGTACCTTCTTCAGGCAGAATCAAACGGTTTTGATGTTCAAAACGATGTAGATACAACAATAAAGACGAGAGCACGAGAGCTGTTGCTGTCGGTGCAAAGAGCAATGAGTTATGAGCTGCAGTATGCACTCAGCATGTGACGTCACAGCACAAGCAGTAAGTCAGCAAGAAAAAATAAACAAACTTTATTAAAAACTTGTGACTGTGGAAAATCAGAAAGAAAATGTGATTGTAAATGTCAAATTGTGTGTAAATAAAGTATTTATTAAAGAATGAAATAATGTGTTTGGTGATCAAATTGTATGTAAATAATATAAAAAGTGAAATAATGTGTTTAATGGTTTTATTAAGAATAGAACAGTATGAAAAAGAGAATGAAAAAATCTGTTTTCAAAGCTTAGTGCTGAACACCTTAGAAATAAAGTAAAATAATAATATGAGTGTTTTTTATAAAAAAAGAAAAATTCAGTGTTTTAATTTAAAAGCATGCTAAGTTTATACATGTATCACGGTTAAAGTATAGTACTTAAACAAAAACAAGTTTTATAGATCATGGAAATTAAAGTAATATCTAAAGGAGTATGTTTTTATAACATTCCGTGTTTAACTGTCGAAGCATGCTAAATTTATGGGTTTCAAAATCTGTGTCTAGGTCAAAGTATTATAAATAGAAGGTCAAAATTATGAGTCAGAGATATGATTCGATTGCACCAATCATGGAAACAGATGAAAATATCTAACCATTCAAAGAAATATATGTGAAAATGGTCCGATATAAAGTAATAAAGCAATATATTTATAGAAAGAGAGGATAAACACCCAGAAACGATAAGGCCTCATTTCATAAAACAAATAAGTAAATAAACAAACATCTCACACCAAGTAAAGGAAATAGAATAGTTACTGTGTGTCTATTTTAACTTAAATCAAGTTATGTTTTTATAGTAGTAAACAGGGGAAATAAAATATGTAGTGATAAAATGAATGAAATGGAATAGCCAGAGCTCACCACCCAGCGATCCAGACCCCCAACAATGGGCCCCCCCGAAGTCCAGAGAGAGAGGCACGGGCTAGATTAGGGAATTGTAATATCCTAAGCCTAGGCCCCAAAGGGCCCAGGCCCGGTTGTGCACAGGCCTTCTCTCAACTGGTCGCTTCCAGTGGGCCCAAAGCTCCGGTGAGAGGACCAAGCAGAGAGCCCCAGCCACCCAGTCTGTGTTGACTCCAACACATAAGCTAATAATAGTTTTTTGTGGGTTGAAATAAGTAGGGCTGCATCAGGTGGGGTTCAAAAATCTAGGTTTCCATTAGAAAGGGTTAGAGGTGTTAAGGGTAAGTTTTGAGTGGGTTTAGGTGTAAAGGTAGGTTTTAGGTGGGTTAAGGTTAGGGTAGGTTTTGAGTGGGTGTAGGTGTAAAGTTTTAGGTGTAAGGGTTAGTTTTAAGTGGGTTTAGGTGTAAGGGTAGGTTTTAAGTGGGTTAAGGTTAGGGTAGGTTTTGAGTGGGTGTAGGTGTAAAGTTTTAGGTGTAAGGGTTAGTTTTAAGTGGGTTTAGGTGTAAAGGTAGGTTTTAAGTGGGTTAAGGTTAGGGTAGGTTTTGAGTGGGTGTAGGTGTAAAGTATTAGGTGTAAAGGTTAGTTAAGTGTGTTTAGGTGTAAGGGTAGGTTTTAAGTGGGTTAAGGTTAGGGTAGGTTTTGAGTGGGTATAGGTGTAAAGTTTTAGGTGTAAGGGTAAGTTTTGAGTGGGTTTAGGTGTAAGGGTAGGTTTTAAATGGGTTAAGGTTAGGGTAGGTTTTGAGTGGGTGTAGGTGTAAAGTTTTAGGTGTAATGGTTAGTTTTGAGTGGGTTTAGGTGTAAGGGTAGGTTTTAAGTGGGTTTAGGTTAGGGTAGTTTCTGAGTGGGTGTAGATGTAAAGGTAGGTTTTGAGTGTGTTTAGATATCAGGGTTAAGGTTAGGATTAGGGTTAGGTGCAGTCCATCATAGTCAGGTGGGGTTCAACATGTGAGTTTAAAATGAAAAGGGTTTTAGGTGTGAGGGGTAGGTTTAGAGTGGGTTTCGGTGCAGTCAATCTTCAAGAAGAGATATGTAAAGTGTAAGTCAATTCCAAAAATAGAAAAAAGTAAATAAAAATAGAACAGATAACTGCACCGATAACTCACGTCTCATTGAGGCCTCTAGGATACATTGTGTCAAGGCGTTTCATCCAGAGCTTTTCCGCCCTCAGGCGGTCACTCAAGGACCAAAACAGACTCGCCTGTAGGCCCAAAAAGCGTAAGGAAGTCAGCCCGTGGGACATAAAGTGCTGGACCAGATATCTGCGTTTTTCGACTTTATGAGTGATACAATATACATGTTGGTATATCCGATTACATAGTTCGTTCTTTGTCTGTCCCACGTACTGTTTACGACACTTGACACAAAATATCAAATACACGCAATTGGACACTCGAGAGTGCAACAGATGTTGCAGGCGAAAGATTCGACCCGTGGACCTGCTCTTGACGAGCTTCTGGGGAGCAAAATATTTAAGGGAGCTGCTTCTACTTCTAGCAGGCGGAGTGGGTAGTTTGCTGCGTACTAGAAGATCTTTAAGATTTTGGTTTCTTTTAAAAGCTGCAATCGGTTTGTGTTTCTGCAAAAAGTTAGAATTAAATAGAAATTTTTCAAAATTAGCTTTCACCGCTAAATTAAGCTGTATACTTTGATCCGAATAATGTGCCACTAGAGGAATTATTTTATCTTTGGGTGTCGATTCCCCGGGTTTCGGTTGTCTGGGGTCACGAAAAGTTTTAAGAATCTGGCGTAGGAAAGATCTGGAGTAGCCGCGTTTGCGTAAAGCTGAGAAAAGGGTTTTTGTGGCGTTCAAAAAAGACGACGACTCAGAACAGATACGGTGAAATCTGAGAAGTTGGGATTTCACTATACCCCGAAAAGTATGCTTCGGGTGAAAACTCCGTCTATGTAAAAGCGAGTGAGTATCTGTTTCTTTGAAGTAAACCCGAAAGTCCAAACAACCGGTCTCTGAGAATTTTGGCCCCTTATATGTCGTAACATCTAAGAAATTCACTTCTCGAAAATCGAGCGTGTGCTTAATTTTGATAGATTTCTGATGGTTATTTAAATGTTGCGTGAAAGCCAAAAACTCATCTCTGGAGTGGGTCCAAACTCCCCAAATGTCATCAAGAAATCGAAAGTAAAGGAAAGGCCTGAGAGAGTAAGAAGATAACGCCGACTCCTCCCACTGCGCCATGAAAATATTTGCGTACGAGGGTGCGAAGGTTTTCCCCATCGCAGTCCCTTTTGTTTGTAGGTAGAATTTAGACTCAAATTCAAAGTCGTTTTTTGTCAAATTGATTTCTAAAAGTTTAAGTATGTAATCGTTCGGACGATTCGGATCGGGGTATTTTTCAAAACATTTCTTGACAGCCTCCACACCAACATCGGTTTCGATGTTAGTGTAGAGGCTGTCTATGTCAATGGTAAACAAAAACGCATTTTGTGGAATTTGGAGTCGGCTAATCTTCTCGAGGAAATCACACGTGTCCTTAATGTAACTGGCGTGTTTCTGCGAAAGTGGGTTAAGAAAGAACTCAATGTACTCCGCGGTGAAGTACGTCTCACTATTACAGTCGGAAACTATGGGACGCCCAGGTGGAATTTCATGAGGTTTACTCCAAGATTCCGGGCCTTTGTGGATTTTTGGGAGTAAGTAAAACCTCCTGGGTCTGGGGTTCCCATCCCCCAGGAGGTATTCCTTCTGTTTTGGGCTAATGATCTTTTGGTGACACATTTCCTCGAGTAAATTTTTAATCTCTCTCGCCGTTTGGAGATAAATGGGTCTGTCCAGGGGTCGATAATATTCTTTCGCATCGAGCTGTCGATGACCCTCCCATAAATATTGGGCCCTATCTAAAATTACGATCGCGTTACCTTTATCGGCTGGTTTTATGACAATGTTCGTGTTGTTACTTAACTCCCTAAGTGCTTTTTTCTCCCCTCGTGTTAAATTGTGACACACATCCAGTCCCCAGTTGAGGTGACGATAAGCGTATAAATCTGCTCTAACTATTTGTCTTATATTCTTCGGTAAACTAGACAAAGATGGTGTCCATTCAGAGGGGCCTGTAAATGGGAGTTTCTTTTTTGGAGTTTTTTACCCTCAAAATAAGATTCAAGCTGGAGTCGGCGGTGGTATGCTTGTAGATCACCTAAGAGTTCTGTCTTTTTCGTCTTAAAACCAGTCGGTGTAGGAATAAAAGTAAGTCCTTTAGAGAGTAAAGCACGCTGATCGGAAGATAGAATGAACGTTTTAGATAGATTAACTATGAGGTTATCTACGCCTGGTGTTCGGCTAAAGTTAATGGGTAGTTTAAAAACATGGCCCAATGTAAAAGCATCGATTTTGCGGTGGAGGGCTTCCAGTGAATGCCATCCCTTTCCACCTCGAATTTCTCAGAACTCGGGAGGGAGGGGATACAATCGCAGTGTTTCTGGATGTAAACATTAATGTCCTCCAGCATTAGTTGTTCCGAGATCGGGAGGGCTCTAGAAAAATTGATCTCAGGAACAAAAATTTCTGCGTTCGGAAACCTGTCTCGAGCTGTTTTGATCAAAGTTTGGAGTTCCCTGATCGCCCTAATTTTAAGTCTTTGTTGGCGATTATTGAGTCCAAAAGATAAAATTATTCTCTCTGGAAGTTCCAGAATCTGCGCCCTTTGAATTAGGTTTGAAGCATGATGGAATTTCGCACCCGGAAAGGCGTCTACTTGTAAGTCAGTGTTTTGGAACTTCGGGAGCCTGGCGACGTTAGAATCGCCCAAGATCAAATTTTTCTTACTGATCTTCAAACGCCACTCTGAATTCTTTTTAGTTGTGTTCGCGTGACGTTTGGGTCTACCAACTGAACTCGGGGAGCTCGCAAAAAACTCGTCATCTGTGGAACCGGTCCGTCCAGGTTCAAGACCGGTTCGCTGAAACGGATGAGGTAGGGAGACACATTGGGCACCGCCAGGTTCCGAAACAATCGGGCTCCGAACTGGGTCTCCAGGTATATGGGTAGGGAGCCTTTCGTATTCATTCAAAAAACGTGATAAGGGGGATAATACCCTTGTGTTATCAACCGGGATATCAGACTCCAAAAGATGGAGACTCGAGACAGGAGATGCGTGATTAGACATCACCGTGTTTCCAGATGGACATCTGGATGAAATGGTCGAGTCCTCCCGATCCAACGGAGCGCGGGAGGAGTGTGGGGGAGAGGAGGAGGTGCTACTGAGCCCCTCTCCCCTGGGCCCCCGGAGGGGGGAAATAGTACCCGGCCAGAGGTCGTCGGCTCCACCCCTTTACTCTCAGGGCGGTCGATTTCCTCAGGTTCTGGTCCCACCCCGCCGGGGGCCAAGGGAGGACGAGTGGAACAACGGGGGATTCTCTGTTCAAGTGGAGAAGTTTGGGGGGTCTGTGTGGGCCCCTCAGTTTTTGCCTCCTGTTGTGGTTGTCCCGCCTGTGTGGGCCGGACAGGTGCAAAAGTGATGAGAGGAGGATTCTCATCATCTACAACCACAGGCCAATCCCCTCCCGGAGGGGGATGTGCCGTAAATGTGTCGCCCCGTAAACTCGGTGAAGTTTGAATTTGAGCATCTATGGTTCTTAATTGGATACTGACAGAAGCTTGAGGCAAGGTAGAAGACGGAGGTGGTATCCCCCGTCTCGGTGGAGAAGCCACAACCTGTGCGTACGTTCGCTGTGGTGGTGGCGTAATGTCGTGTTGTGGTGACGCAATGTCGTGTTGTGTCCCATCCACCACAGGTGCTTCACTGTGCTGTTGTTCAGAAAGTTCAGCAGTGAATAGAGCTTTCGCTTGTTCAATCGTCTCCGTTGTCATTCTCTGGCCAAAGTTTCTGTCAGCCCAATTAGTAGCCACCTCAAATGCGTGCGGCCAATCAGATTGAGACGTTTGATCTTTGAGACTCTGAATGGTGTTTTCAATGAGCTCTTCATAATGTTGTTCAAGTATGAGCTGTGCAGTGAAACACCAATTCTTGGCGTTCCCATCCAACAGTGTTGTTACTCTGGAGTTCGGGAAGGCCGGTTTAATTGTAGTCATCAAAAGATCTGTGAGTTTCTGAAACGTTATGGGTTGGTTATCCCCTTTCTTTGTGGTTACTTTGTCGAGGTGGTGTACCGCACGAATGAGGTCGTACATGAGTTTGATTGTGGTCTTGAGCTGTGGAGGTGCTGGTGTGTAATTTTGATTACGTGGAGTTTCCATGGGTCGGGTTGTATTTGTTCGAAATAAATATCGGGTTTGCCTCGAGCCTCCACGATAATCAGTATTCCTGTTCGAAAAGACCTTACCAGAACCTGAATTTCCCCCGGCTCACGAAAAGAAACCGTTGTAGGTGTTCGAGTGAAGGGACGAGTACGTAAAGGGTTAATTCTACCCAAATTGGGGAGAGAAAACGACCGATAGTTGAGAGGATGAGATATATCTCCTCCACGGTCTCTAGTGAGGTCGTTTCGAGTGTGAAAGTCTCGTTCGGTGAAATAATCGTGTTCAGGAGTGTAATAGTCATGCTCCGTGAAAGTGTCATAATTTGTAAGGGGGACATAATCATCAGTGAAGTTAGAATCTGTGTTGAAAGCGAGAGCATCACGTCTGTTTTTAGCTCGATCGCAAAAATAATCATCAGTGAAGTTAGAATCTGTGTTGAAAGCGAGAGCATCACGTCTGTTTTTAGCTCGATCGCGTTTTCTTTTGTTTTTAGCAGAACGGATCATATTGTGCTCACGTGCATCATCATTAAACACCATGTGACCAGAAGAAGAAACAGAGCGTGTGTTATAGGACAAAGCTCTATGATCTGTGTTAGAGAGAGCAGTATTTTTGCTCCTCTGATGACGAGCTGTCTGATTATTCACGTCTCTGTAACTCTTATTAATGAACTCACGTGTTTGGAATTGTGTTTCTATATATGGGTCATGCACATGATCAAACCGATCGTCTGCATCAAAGTCGTGATTAAAATCACGTTTGTGTTGTTGTACATTTCTCATTCTACTTGGAGGAACCGATCTGGATATCAGGGAGGGGTTTTTAGTCTCAACCGCAGTCGCGGAGCGTTTCTCTGTGCGCCGCGTCTCGACGAGCGATCCATCCCGAAATCGGCAAATCAGTTCAAAAAAGAAAACAAAAAGAGTACCGTTCGATTCGTCGCGACGTTTCGGTACACTGCCGTACCTTCTTCAGGCAGAATCAAACGGTTTTGATGTTCAAAACGATGTAGATACAACAATAAAGACGAGAGCACGAGAGCTGTTGCTGTCGGTGCAAAGAGCAATGAGTTATGAGCTGCAGTATGCACTCAGCATGTGACGTCACAGCACAAGCAGTAAGTCAGCAAGAAAAAATAAACAAACTTTATTAAAAACTTGTGACTGTGGAAAATCAGAAAGAAAATGTGATTGTAAATGTCAAATTGTGTGTAAATAAAGTATTTATTAAAGAATGAAATAATGTGTTTGGTGATCAAATTGTATGTAAATAATATAAAAAGTGAAATAATGTGTTTAATGGTTTTATTAAGAATAGAACAGTATGAAAAAGAGAATGAAAAAATCTGTTTTCAAAGCTTAGTGCTGAACACCTTAGAAATAAAGTAAAATAATAATATGAGTGTTTTTTATAAAAAAAGAAAAATTCAGTGTTTTAATTTAAAAGCATGCTAAGTTTATACATGTATCACGGTTAAAGTATAGTACTTAAACAAAAACAAGTTTTATAGATCATGGAAATTAAAGTAATATCTAAAGGAGTATGTTTTTATAACATTCCGTGTTTAACTGTCGAAGCATGCTAAATTTATGGGTTTCAAAATCTGTGTCTAGGTCAAAGTATTATAAATAGAAGGTCAAAATTATGAGTCAGAGATATGATTCGATTGCACCAATCATGGAAACAGATGAAAATATCTAACCATTCAAAGAAATATATGTGAAAATGGTCCGATATAAAGTAATAAAGCAATATATTTATAGAAAGAGAGGATAAACACCCAGAAACGATAAGGCCTCATTTCATAAAACAAATAAGTAAATAAACAAACATCTCACACCAAGTAAAGGAAATAGAATAGTTACTGTGTGTCTATTTTAACTTAAATCAAGTTATGTTTTTATAGTAGTAAACAGGGGAAATAAAATATGTAGTGATAAAATGAATGAAATGGAATAGCCAGAGCTCACCACCCAGCGATCCAGACCCCCAACAATGGGCCCCCCGAAGTCCAGAGAGAGAGGCACGGGCTAGATTAGGGAATTGTAATATCCTAAGCCTAGGCCCCAAAGGGCCCAGGCCCGGTTGTGCACAGGCCTTCTCTCAACTGGTCGCTTCCAGTGGGCCCAAAGCTCCGGTGAGAGGACCAAGCAGAGAGCCCCAGCCACCCAGTCTGTGTTGACTCCAACACATAAGCTAATAATAGTTTTTTGTGGGTTGAAATAAGTAGGGCTGCATCAGGTGGGGTTCAAAAATCTAGGTTTCCATTAGAAAGGGTTAGAGGTGTTAAGGGTAAGTTTTGAGTGGGTTTAGGTGTAAAGGTAGGTTTTAGGTGGGTTAAGGTTAGGGTAGGTTTTGAGTGGGTGTAGGTGTAAAGTTTTAGGTGTAAGGGTTAGTTTTAAGTGGGTTTAGGTGTAAGGGTAGGTTTTAAGTGGGTTAAGGTTAGGGTAGGTTTTGAGTGGGTGTAGGTGTAAAGTTTTAGGTGTAAGGGTTAGTTTTAAGTGGGTTTAGGTGTAAAGGTAGGTTTTAAGTGGGTTAAGGTTAGGGTAGGTTTTGAGTGGGTGTAGGTGTAAAGTATTAGGTGTAAAGGTTAGTTAAGTGTGTTTAGGTGTAAGGGTAGGTTTTAAGTGGGTTAAGGTTAGGGTAGGTTTTGAGTGGGTATAGGTGTAAAGTTTTAGGTGTAAGGGTAAGTTTTGAGTGGGTTTAGGTGTAAAGTTTTAGGTGTAAAGGTTAGTTTTAAGTGTGTTTAGGTGTAAGGGTAGGTTTTAAGTGGGTTAAGGTTAGGGTAGGTTTTGAGTGGGTATAGGTGTAAAGTTTTAGGTGTAAGGGTAAGTTTTGAGTGGGTTTAGGTGTAAGGGTAGGTTTTAAATGGGTTAAGGTTAGGGTAGGTTTTGAGTGGGTGTAGGTGTAAAGTTTTAGGTGTAATGGTTAGTTTTGAGTGGGTTTAGGTGTAAGGGTAGGTTTTAAGTGGGTTTAGGTTAGGGTAGTTTCTGAGTGGGTGTAGATGTAAAGGTAGGTTTTGAGTGTGTTTAGATATCAGGGTTAAGGTTAGGATTAGGGTTAGGTGCAGTCCATCATAGTCAGGTGGGGTTCAACATGTGAGTTTAAAATGAAAAGGGTTTTAGGTGTGAGGGGTAGGTTTAGAGTGGGTTTCGGTGCAGTCAATCTTCAAGAAGAGATATGTAAAGTGTAAGTCAATTCCAAAAATAGAAAAAAGTAAATAAAAATAGAACAGATAACTGCACCGATAACTCACGTCTCATTGAGGCCTCTAGGATACATTGTGTCAAGGCGTTTCATCCAGAGCTTTTCCGCCCTCAGGCGGTCACTCAAGGACCAAAACAGACTCGCCTGTAGGCCCAAAAAGCGTAAGGAAGTCAGCCCGTGGGACATAAAGTGCTGGACCAGATATCTGCGTTTTTCGACTTTATGAGTGATACAATATACATGTTGGTATATCCGATTACATAGTTCGTTCTTTGTCTGTCCCACGTACTGTTTACGACACTTGACACAAAATATCAAATACACGCAATTGGACACTCGAGAGTGCAACAGATGTTGCAGGCGAAAGATTCGACCCGTGGACCTGCTCTTGACGAGCTTCTGGGGAGCAAAATATTTAAGGGAGCTGCTTCTACTTCTAGCAGGCGGAGTGGGTAGTTTGCTGCGTACTAGAAGATCTTTAAGATTTTGGTTTCTTTTAAAAGCTGCAATCGGTTTGTGTTTCTGCAAAAAGTTAGAATTAAATAGAAATTTTTCAAAATTAGCTTTCACCGCTAAATTAAGCTGTATACTTTGATCCGAATAATGTGCCACTAGAGGAATTATTTTATCTTTGGGTGTCGATTCCCCGGGTTTCGGTTGTCTGGGGTCACGAAAAGTTTTAAGAATCTGGCGTAGGAAAGATCTGGAGTAGCCGCGTTTGCGTAAAGCTGAGAAAAGGGTTTTTGTGGCGTTCAAAAAAGACGACGACTCAGAACAGATACGGTGAAATCTGAGAAGTTGGGATTTCACTATACCCCGAAAAGTATGCTTCGGGTGAAAACTCCGTCTATGTAAAAGCGAGTGAGTATCTGTTTCTTTGAAGTAAACCCGAAAGTCCAAACAACCGGTCTCTGAGAATTTTGGCCCCTTATATGTCGTAACATCTAAGAAATTCACTTCTCGAAAATCGAGCGTGTGCTTAATTTTGATAGATTTCTGATGGTTATTTAAATGTTGCGTGAAAGCCAAAAACTCATCTCTGGAGTGGGTCCAAACTCCCCAAATGTCATCAAGAAATCGAAAGTAAAGGAAAGGCCTGAGAGAGTAAGAAGATAACGCCGACTCCTCCCACTGCGCCATGAAAATATTTGCGTACGAGGGTGCGAAGGTTTTCCCCATCGCAGTCCCTTTTGTTTGTAGGTAGAATTTAGACTCAAATTCAAAGTCGTTTTTTGTCAAATTGATTTCTAAAAGTTTAAGTATGTAATCGTTCGGACGATTCGGATCGGGGTATTTTTCAAAACATTTCTTGACAGCCTCCACACCAACATCGGTTTCGATGTTAGTGTAGAGGCTGTCTATGTCAATGGTAAACAAAAACGCATTTTGTGGAATTTGGAGTCGGCTAATCTTCTCGAGGAAATCACACGTGTCCTTAATGTAACTGGCGTGTTTCTGCGAAAGTGGGTTAAGAAAGAACTCAATGTACTCCGCGGTGAAGTACGTCTCACTATTACAGTCGGAAACTATGGGACGCCCAGGTGGAATTTCATGAGGTTTACTCCAAGATTCCGGGCCTTTGTGGATTTTTGGGAGTAAGTAAAACCTCCTGGGTCTGGGGTTCCCATCCCCCAGGAGGTATTCCTTCTGTTTTGGGCTAATGATCTTTTGGTGACACATTTCCTCGAGTAAATTTTTAATCTCTCTCGCCGTTTGGAGATAAATGGGTCTGTCCAGGGGTCGATAATATTCTTTCGCATCGAGCTGTCGATGACCCTCCCATAAATATTGGGCCCTATCTAAAATTACGATCGCGTTACCTTTATCGGCTGGTTTTATGACAATGTTCGTGTTGTTACTTAACTCCCTAAGTGCTTTTTTCTCCCCTCGTGTTAAATTGTGACACACATCCAGTCCCCAGTTGAGGTGACGATAAGCGTATAAATCTGCTCTAACTATTTGTCTTATATTCTTCGGTAAACTAGACAAAGATGGTGTCCATTCAGAGGGGCCTGTAAATGGGAGTTTCTTTTTTTGGAGTTTTTTACCCTCAAAATAAGATTCAAGCTGGAGTCGGCGGTGGTATGCTTGTAGATCACCTAAGAGTTCTGTCTTTTTCGTCTTAAAACCAGTCGGTGTAGGAATAAAAGTAAGTCCTTTAGAGAGTAAAGCACGCTGATCGGAAGATAGAATGAACGTTTTAGATAGATTAACTATGAGGTTATCTACGCCTGGTGTTCGGCTAAAGTTAATGGGTAGTTTAAAAACATGGCCCAATGTAAAAGCATCGATTTTGCGGTGGAGGGCTTCCAGTGAATGCCATCCCTTTCCACCTCGAATTTCTCAGAACTCGGGAGGGAGGGGATACAATCGCAGTGTTTCTGGATGTAAACATTAATGTCCTCCAGCATTAGTTGTTCCGAGATCGGGAGGGCTCTAGAAAAATTGATCTCAGGAACAAAAATTTCTGCGTTCGGAAACCTGTCTCGAGCTGTTTTGATCAAAGTTTGGAGTTCCCTGATCGCCCTAATTTTAAGTCTTTGTTGGCGATTATTGAGTCCAAAAGATAAAATTATTCTCTCTGGAAGTTCCAGAATCTGCGCCCTTTGAATTAGGTTTGAAGCATGATGGAATTTCGCACCCGGAAAGGCGTCTACTTGTAAGTCAGTGTTTTGGAACTTCGGGAGCCTGGCGACGTTAGAATCGCCCAAGATCAAATTTTTCTTACTGATCTTCAAACGCCACTCTGAATTCTTTTTAGTTGTGTTCGCGTGACGTTTGGGTCTACCAACTGAACTCGGGGAGCTCGCAAAAAACTCGTCATCTGTGGAACCGGTCCGTCCAGGTTCAAGACCGGTTCGCTGAAACGGATGAGGTAGGGAGACACATTGGGCACCGCCAGGTTCCGAAACAATCGGGCTCCGAACTGGGTCTCCAGGTATATGGGTAGGGAGCCTTTCGTATTCATTCAAAAAACGTGATAAGGGGGATAATACCCTTGTGTTATCAACCGGGATATCAGACTCCAAAAGATGGAGACTCGAGACAGGAGATGCGTGATTAGACATCACCGTGTTTCCAGATGGACATCTGGATGAAATGGTCGAGTCCTCCCGATCCAACGGAGCGCGGGAGGAGTGTGGGGGAGAGGAGGAGGTGCTACTGAGCCCCTCTCCCCTGGGCCCCCGGAGGGGGGGAAATAGTACCCGGCCAGAGGTCGTCGGCTCCACCCCTTTACTCTCAGGGCGGTCGATTTCCTCAGGTTCTGGTCCCACGCCGCCGGGGGCCAAGGGAGGACGAGTGGAACAACGGGGGATTCTCTGTTCAAGTGGAGAAGTTTGGGGGGTCTGTGTGGGCCCCTCAGTTTTTGCCTCCTGTTGTGGTTGTCCCGCCTGTGTGGGCCGGACAGGTGCAAAAGTGATGAGAGGAGGATTCTCATCATCTACAACCACAGGCCAATCCCCTCCCGGAGGGGGATGTGCCGTAAATGTGTCGCCCCGTAAACTCGGTGAAGTTTGAATTTGAGCATCTATGGTTCTTAATTGGATACTGACAGAAGCTTGAGGCAAGGTAGAAGACGGAGGTGGTATCCCCCGTCTCGGTGGAGAAGCCACAACCTGTGCGTACGTTCGCTGTGGTGGTGGCGTAATGTCGTGTTGTGGTGACGCAATGTCGTGTTGTGTCCCATCCACCACAGGTGCTTCACTGTGCTGTTGTTCAGAAAGTTCAGCAGTGAATAGAGCTTTCGCTTGTTCAATCGTCTCCGTTGTCATTCTCTGGCCAAAGTTTCTGTCAGCCCAATTAGTAGCCACCTCAAATGCGTGCGGCCAATCAGATTGAGACGTTTGATCTTTGAGACTCTGAATGGTGTTCTCAATGAGCTCTTCATAATGTTGTTCAAGTATGAGCTGTGCAGTGAAACACCAATTCTTGGCGTTCCCATCCAACAGTGTTGTTACTCTGGAGTTCGGGAAGGCCGGTTTAATTGTAGTCATCAAAAGATCTGTGAGTTTCTGAAACGTTATGGGTTGGTTATCCCCTTTCTTTGTGGTTACTTTGTCGAGGTGGTGTACCGCACGAATGAGGTCGTACATGAGTTTGATTGTGGTCTTGAGCTGTGGAGGTGCTGGTGTGTAATTTTGATTACGTGGAGTTTCCATGGGTCGGGTTGTATTTGTTCGAAATAAATATCGGGTTTGCCTCGAGCCTCCACGATAATCAGTATTCCTGTTCGAAAAGACCTTACCAGAACCTGAATTTCCCCCCGGCTCACGAAAAGAAACCGTTGTAGGTGTTCGAGTGAAGGGACGAGTACGTAAAGGGTTAATTCTACCCAAATTGGGGAGAGAAAACGACCGATAGTTGAGAGGATGAGATATATCTCCTCCACGGTCTCTAGTGAGGTCGTTTCGAGTGTGAAAGTCTCGTTCGGTGAAATAATCGTGTTCAGGAGTGTAATAGTCATGCTCCGTGAAAGTGTCATAATTTGTAAGGGGGACATAATCATCAGTGAAGTTAGAATCTGTGTTGAAAGCGAGAGCATCACGTCTGTTTTTAGCTCGATCGCAAAAATAATCATCAGTGAAGTTAGAATCTGTGTTGAAAGCGAGAGCATCACGTCTGTTTTTAGCTCGATCGCGTTTTCTTTTGTTTTTAGCAGAACGGATCATATTGTGCTCACGTGCATCATCATTAAACACCATGTGACCAGAAGAAGAAACAGAGCGTGTGTTATAGGACAAAGCTCTATGATCTGTGTTAGAGAGAGCAGTATTTTTGCTCCTCTGATGACGAGCTGTCTGATTATTCACGTCTCTGTAACTCTTATTAATGAACTCACGTGTTTGGAATTGTGTTTCTATATATGGGTCATGCACATGATCAAACCGATCGTCTGCATCAAAGTCGTGATTAAAATCACGTTTGTGTTGTTGTACATTTCTCATTCTACTTGGAGGAACCGATCTGGATATCAGGGAGGGGTTTTTTAGTCTCAACCGCAGTCGCGGAGCGTTTCTCTGTGCGCCGCGTCTCGACGAGCGATCCATCCCGAAATCGGCAAATCAGTTCAAAAAAGAAAACAAAAAGAGTACCGTTCGATTCGTCGCGACGTTTCGGTACACTGCCGTACCTTCTTCAGGCAGAATCAAACGGTTTTGATGTTCAAAACGATGTAGATACAACAATAAAGACGAGAGCACGAGAGCTGTTGCTGTCGGTGCAAAGAGCAATGAGTTATGAGCTGCAGTATGCACTCAGCATGTGACGTCACAGCACAAGCAGTAAGTCAGCAAGAAAAAATAAACAAACTTTATTAAAAACTTGTGACTGTGGAAAATCAGAAAGAAAATGTGATTGTAAATGTCAAATTGTGTGTAAATAAAGTATTTATTAAAGAATGAAATAATGTGTTTGGTGATCAAATTGTATGTAAATAATATAAAAAGTGAAATAATGTGTTTAATGGTTTTATTAAGAATAGAACAGTATGAAAAAGAGAATGAAAAAATCTGTTTTCAAAGCTTAGTGCTGAACACCTTAGAAATAAAGTAAAATAATAATATGAGTGTTTTTTATAAAAAAAGAAAAATTCAGTGTTTTAATTTAAAAGCATGCTAAGTTTATACATGTATCACGGTTAAAGTATAGTACTTAAACAAAAACAAGTTTTATAGATCATGGAAATTAAAGTAATATCTAAAGGAGTATGTTTTTATAACATTCCGTGTTTAACTGTCGAAGCATGCTAAATTTATGGGTTTCAAAATCTGTGTCTAGGTCAAAGTATTATAAATAGAAGGTCAAAATTATGAGTCAGAGATATGATTCGATTGCACCAATCATGGAAACAGATGAAAATATCTAACCATTCAAAGAAATATATGTGAAAATGGTCCGATATAAAGTAATAAAGCAATATATTTATAGAAAGAGAGGATAAACACCCAGAAACGATAAGGCCTCATTTCATAAAACAAATAAGTAAATAAACAAACATCTCACACCAAGTAAAGGAAATAGAATAGTTACTGTGTGTCTATTTTAACTTAAATCAAGTTATGTTTTTATAGTAGTAAACAGGGGAAATAAAATATGTAGTGATAAAATGAATGAAATGGAATAGCCAGAGCTCACCACCCAGCGATCCAGACCCCCAACAATGGGCCCCCCCGAAGTCCAGAGAGAGAGGCACGGGCTAGATTAGGGAATTGTAATATCCTAAGCCTAGGCCCCAAAGGGCCCAGGCCCGGTTGTGCACAGGCCTTCTCTCAACTGGTCGCTTCCAGTGGGCCCAAAGCTCCGGTGAGAGGACCAAGCAGAGAGCCCCAGCCACCCAGTCTGTGTTGACTCCAACACATAAGCTAATAATAGTTTTTTGTGGGTTGAAATAAGTAGGGCTGCATCAGGTGGGGTTCAAAAATCTAGGTTTCCATTAGAAAGGGTTAGAGGTGTTAAGGGTAAGTTTTGAGTGGGTTTAGGTGTAAAGGTAGGTTTTAGGTGGGTTAAGGTTAGGGTAGGTTTTGAGTGGGTGTAGGTGTAAAGTTTTAGGTGTAAGGGTTAGTTTTAAGTGGGTTTAGGTGTAAGGGTAGGTTTTAAGTGGGTTAAGGTTAGGGTAGGTTTTGAGTGGGTGTAGGTGTAAAGTTTTAGGTGTAAGGGTTAGTTTTAAGTGGGTTTAGGTGTAAAGGTAGGTTTTAAGTGGGTTAAGGTTAGGGTAGGTTTTGAGTGGGTGTAGGTGTAAAGTATTAGGTGTAAAGGTTAGTTAAGTGTGTTTAGGTGTAAGGGTAGGTTTTAAGTGGGTTAAGGTTAGGGTAGGTTTTGAGTGGGTATAGGTGTAAAGTTTTAGGTGTAAGGGTAAGTTTTGAGTGGGTTTAGGTGTAAGGGTAGGTTTTAAATGGGTTAAGGTTAGGGTAGGTTTTGAGTGGGTGTAGGTGTAAAGTTTTAGGTGTAATGGTTAGTTTTGAGTGGGTTTAGGTGTAAGGGTAGGTTTTAAGTGGGTTTAGGTTAGGGTAGTTTCTGAGTGGGTGTAGATGTAAAGGTAGGTTTTGAGTGTGTTTAGATATCAGGGTTAAGGTTAGGATTAGGGTTAGGTGCAGTCCATCATAGTCAGGTGGGGTTCAACATGTGAGTTTAAAATGAAAAGGGTTTTAGGTGTGAGGGGTAGGTTTAGAGTGGGTTTCGGTGCAGTCAATCTTCAAGAAGAGATATGTAAAGTGTAAGTCAATTCCAAAAATAGAAAAAAGTAAATAAAAATAGAACAGATAACTGCACCGATAACTCACGTCTCATTGAGGCCTCTAGGATACATTGTGTCAAGGCGTTTCATCCAGAGCTTTTCCGCCCTCAGGCGGTCACTCAAGGACCAAAACAGACTCGCCTGTAGGCCCAAAAAGCGTAAGGAAGTCAGCCCGTGGGACATAAAGTGCTGGACCAGATATCTGCGTTTTTCGACTTTATGAGTGATACAATATACATGTTGGTATATCCGATTACATAGTTCGTTCTTTGTCTGTCCCACGTACTGTTTACGACACTTGACACAAAATATCAAATACACGCAATTGGACACTCGAGAGTGCAACAGATGTTGCAGGCGAAAGATTCGACCCGTGGACCTGCTCTTGACGAGCTTCTGGGGAGCAAAATATTTAAGGGAGCTGCTTCTACTTCTAGCAGGCGGAGTGGGTAGTTTGCTGCGTACTAGAAGATCTTTAAGATTTTGGTTTCTTTTAAAAGCTGCAATCGGTTTGTGTTTCTGCAAAAAGTTAGAATTAAATAGAAATTTTTCAAAATTAGCTTTCACCGCTAAATTAAGCTGTATACTTTGATCCGAATAATGTGCCACTAGAGGAATTATTTTATCTTTGGGTGTCGATTCCCCGGGTTTCGGTTGTCTGGGGTCACGAAAAGTTTTAAGAATCTGGCGTAGGAAAGATCTGGAGTAGCCGCGTTTGCGTAAAGCTGAGAAAAGGGTTTTTGTGGCGTTCAAAAAAGACGACGACTCAGAACAGATACGGTGAAATCTGAGAAGTTGGGATTTCACTATACCCCGAAAAGTATGCTTCGGGTGAAAACTCCGTCTATGTAAAAGCGAGTGAGTATCTGTTTCTTTGAAGTAAACCCGAAAGTCCAAACAACCGGTCTCTGAGAATTTTGGCCCCTTATATGTCGTAACATCTAAGAAATTCACTTCTCGAAAATCGAGCGTGTGCTTAATTTTGATAGATTTCTGATGGTTATTTAAATGTTGCGTGAAAGCCAAAAACTCATCTCTGGAGTGGGTCCAAACTCCCCAAATGTCATCAAGAAATCGAAAGTAAAGGAAAGGCCTGAGAGAGTAAGAAGATAACGCCGACTCCTCCCACTGCGCCATGAAAATATTTGCGTACGAGGGTGCGAAGGTTTTCCCCATCGCAGTCCCTTTTGTTTGTAGGTAGAATTTAGACTCAAATTCAAAGTCGTTTTTTGTCAAATTGATTTCTAAAAGTTTAAGTATGTAATCGTTCGGACGATTCGGATCGGGGTATTTTTCAAAACATTTCTTGACAGCCTCCACACCAACATCGGTTTCGATGTTAGTGTAGAGGCTGTCTATGTCAATGGTAAACAAAAACGCATTTTGTGGAATTTGGAGTCGGCTAATCTTCTCGAGGAAATCACACGTGTCCTTAATGTAACTGGCGTGTTTCTGCGAAAGTGGGTTAAGAAAGAACTCAATGTACTCCGCGGTGAAGTACGTCTCACTATTACAGTCGGAAACTATGGGACGCCCAGGTGGAATTTCATGAGGTTTACTCCAAGATTCCGGGCCTTTGTGGATTTTTGGGAGTAAGTAAAACCTCCTGGGTCTGGGGTTCCCATCCCCCAGGAGGTATTCCTTCTGTTTTGGGCTAATGATCTTTTGGTGACACATTTCCTCGAGTAAATTTTTAATCTCTCTCGCCGTTTGGAGATAAATGGGTCTGTCCAGGGGTCGATAATATTCTTTCGCATCGAGCTGTCGATGACCCTCCCATAAATATTGGGCCCTATCTAAAATTACGATCGCGTTACCTTTATCGGCTGGTTTTATGACAATGTTCGTGTTGTTACTTAACTCCCTAAGTGCTTTTTTCTCCCCTCGTGTTAAATTGTGACACACATCCAGTCCCCAGTTGAGGTGACGATAAGCGTATAAATCTGCTCTAACTATTTGTCTTATATTCTTCGGTAAACTAGACAAAGATGGTGTCCATTCAGAGGGGCCTGTAAATGGGAGTTTCTTTTTTTGGAGTTTTTTACCCTCAAAATAAGATTCAAGCTGGAGTCGGCGGTGGTATGCTTGTAGATCACCTAAGAGTTCTGTCTTTTTCGTCTTAAAACCAGTCGGTGTAGGAATAAAAGTAAGTCCTTTAGAGAGTAAAGCACGCTGATCGGAAGATAGAATGAACGTTTTAGATAGATTAACTATGAGGTTATCTACGCCTGGTGTTCGGCTAAAGTTAATGGGTAGTTTAAAAACATGGCCCAATGTAAAAGCATCGATTTTGCGGTGGAGGGCTTCCAGTGAATGCCATCCCTTTCCACCTCGAATTTCTCAGAACTCGGGAGGGAGGGGATACAATCGCAGTGTTTCTGGATGTAAACATTAATGTCCTCCAGCATTAGTTGTTCCGAGATCGGGAGGGCTCTAGAAAAATTGATCTCAGGAACAAAAATTTCTGCGTTCGGAAACCTGTCTCGAGCTGTTTTGATCAAAGTTTGGAGTTCCCTGATCGCCCTAATTTTAAGTCTTTGTTGGCGATTATTGAGTCCAAAAGATAAAATTATTCTCTCTGGAAGTTCCAGAATCTGCGCCCTTTGAATTAGGTTTGAAGCATGATGGAATTTCGCACCCGGAAAGGCGTCTACTTGTAAGTCAGTGTTTTGGAACTTCGGGAGCCTGGCGACGTTAGAATCGCCCAAGATCAAATTTTTCTTACTGATCTTCAAACGCCACTCTGAATTCTTTTTAGTTGTGTTCGCGTGACGTTTGGGTCTACCAACTGAACTCGGGGAGCTCGCAAAAAACTCGTCATCTGTGGAACCGGTCCGTCCAGGTTCAAGACCGGTTCGCTGAAACAGATGAGGTAGGGAGACACATTGGGCACCGCCAGGTTCCGAAACAATCGGGCTCCGAACTGGGTCTCCAGGTATATGGGTAGGGAGCCTTTCGTATTCATTCAAAAAACGTGATAAGGGGGATAATACCCTTGTGTTATCAACCGGGATATCAGACTCCAAAAGATGGAGACTCGAGACAGGAGATGCGTGATTAGACATCACCGTGTTTCCAGATGGACATCTGGATGAAATGGTCGAGTCCTCCCGATCCAACGGAGCGCGGGAGGAGTGTGGGGGAGAGGAGGAGGTGCTACTGAGCCCCTCTCCCCTGGGCCCCCGGAGGGGGGAAATAGTACCCGGCCAGAGGTCGTCGGCTCCACCCCTTTACTCTCAGGGCGGTCGATTTCCTCAGGTTCTGGTCCCACCCCGCCGGGGGCCAAGGGAGGACGAGTGGAACAACGGGGGATTCTCTGTTCAAGTGGAGAAGTTTGGGGGGTCTGTGTGGGCCCCTCAGTTTTTGCCTCCTGTTGTGGTTGTCCCGCCTGTGTGGGCCGGACAGGTGCAAAAGTGATGAGAGGAGGATTCTCATCATCTACAACCACAGGCCAATCCCCTCCCGGAGGGGGATGTGCCGTAAATGTGTCGCCCCGTAAACTCGGTGAAGTTTGAATTTGAGCATCTATGGTTCTTAATTGGATACTGACAGAAGCTTGAGGCAAGGTAGAAGACGGAGGTGGTATCCCCCGTCTCGGTGGAGAAGCCACAACCTGTGCGTACGTTCGCTGTGGTGGTGGCGTAATGTCGTGTTGTGGTGACGCAATGTCGTGTTGTGTCCCATCCACCACAGGTGCTTCACTGTGCTGTTGTTCAGAAAGTTCAGCAGTGAATAGAGCTTTCGCTTGTTCAATCGTCTCCGCTGTCATTCTCTGGCCAAAGTTTCTGTCAGCCCAATTAGTAGCCACCTCAAATGCGTGCGGCCAATCAGATTGAGACGTTTGATCTTTGAGACTCTGAATGGTGTTTTCAATGAGCTCTTCATAATGTTGTTCAAGTATGAGCTGTGCAGTGAAACACCAATTCTTGGCGTTCCCATCCAACAGTGTTGTTACTCTGGAGTTCGGGAAGGCCGGTTTAATTGTAGTCATCAAAAGATCTGTGAGTTTCTGAAACGTTATGGGTTGGTTATCCCCTTTCTTTGTGGTTACTTTGTCGAGGTGGTGTACCGCACGAATGAGGTCGTACATGAGTTTGATTGTGGTCTTGAGCTGTGGAGGTGCTGGTGTGTAATTTTGATTACGTGGAGTTTCCATGGGTCGGGTTGTATTTGTTCGAAATAAATATCGGGTTTGCCTCGAGCCTCCACGATAATCAGTATTCCTGTTCGAAAAGACCTTACCAGAACCTGAATTTCCCCCCGGCTCACGAAAAGAAACCGTTGTAGGTGTTCGAGTGAAGGGACGAGTACGTAAAGGGTTAATTCTACCCAAATTGGGGAGAGAAAACGACCGATAGTTGAGAGGATGAGATATATCTCCTCCACGGTCTCTAGTGAGGTCGTTTCGAGTGTGAAAGTCTCGTTCGGTGAAATAATCGTGTTCAGGAGTGTAATAGTCATGCTCCGTGAAAGTGTCATAATTTGTAAGGGGGACATAATCATCAGTGAAGTTAGAATCTGTGTTGAAAGCGAGAGCATCACGTCTGTTTTTAGCTCGATCGCAAAAATAATCATCAGTGAAGTTAGAATCTGTGTTGAAAGCGAGAGCATCACGTCTGTTTTTAGCTCGATCGCGTTTTCTTTTGTTTTTAGCAGAACGGATCATATTGTGCTCACGTGCATCATCATTAAACACCATGTGACCAGAAGAAGAAACAGAGCGTGTGTTATAGGACAAAGCTCTATGATCTGTGTTAGAGAGAGCAGTATTTTTGCTCCTCTGATGACGAGCTGTCTGATTATTCACGTCTCTGTAACTCTTATTAATGAACTCACGTGTTTGGAATTGTGTTTCTATATATGGGTCATGCACATGATCAAACCGATCGTCTGCATCAAAGTCGTGATTAAAATCACGTTTGTGTTGTTGTACATTTCTCATTCTACTTGGAGGAACCGATCTGGATATCAGGGAGGGGTTTTTTAGTCTCAACCGCAGTCGCGGAGCGTTTCTCTGTGCGCCGCGTCTCGACGAGCGATCCATCCCGAAATCGGCAAATCAGTTCAAAAAAGAAAACAAAAAGAGTACCGTTCGATTCGTCGCGACGTTTCGGTACACTGCCGTACCTTCTTCAGGCAGAATCAAACGGTTTTGATGTTCAAAACGATGTAGATACAACAATAAAGACGAGAGCACGAGAGCTGTTGCTGTCGGTGCAAAGAGCAATGAGTTATGAGCTGCAGTATGCACTCAGCATGTGACGTCACAGCACAAGCAGTAAGTCAGCAAGAAAAAATAAACAAACTTTATTAAAAACTTGTGACTGTGGAAAATCAGAAAGAAAATGTGATTGTAAATGTCAAATTGTGTGTAAATAAAGTATTTATTAAAGAATGAAATAATGTGTTTGGTGATCAAATTGTATGTAAATAATATAAAAAGTGAAATAATGTGTTTAATGGTTTGATTAAGAATAGAACAGTATGAAAAAGAGAATGAAAAAAATCTGTTTTCAAAGCTTAGTGCTGAACACCTTAGAAATAAAGTAAAATAATAATATGAGTGTTTTTTATAAAAAAAGAAAAATTCAGTGTTTTAATTTAAAAGCATGCTAAGTTTATACATGTATCACGGTTAAAGTATAGTACTTAAACAAAAACAAGTTTTATAGATCATGGAAATTAAAGTAATATCTAAAGGAGTATGTTTTTATAACATTCCGTGTTTAACTGTCGAAGCATGCTAAATTTATGGGTTTCAAAATCTGTGTCTAGGTCAAAGTATTATAAATAGAAGGTCAAAATTATGAGTCAGAGATATGATTCGATTGCACCAATCATGGAAACAGATGAAAATATCTAACCATTCAAAGAAATATATGTGAAAATGGTCCGATATAAAGTAATAAAGCAATATATTTATAGAAAGAGAGGATAAACACCCAGAAACGATAAGGCCTCATTTCATAAAACAAATAAGTAAATAAACAAACATCTCACACCAAGTAAAGGAAATAGAATAGTTACTGTGTGTCTATTTTAACTTAAATCAAGTTATGTTTTTATAGTAGTAAACAGGGGAAATAAAATATGTAGTGATAAAATGAATGAAATGGAATAGCCAGAGCTCACCACCCAGCGATCCAGACCCCCAACAATGGGCCCCCCGAAGTCCAGAGAGAGAGGCACGGGCTAGATTAGGGAATTGTAATATCCTAAGCCTAGGCCCCAAAGGGCCCAGGCCCGGTTGTGCACAGGCCTTCTCTCAACTGGTCGCTTCCAGTGGGCCCAAAGCTCCGGTGAGAGGACCAAGCAGAGAGCCCCAGCCACCCAGTCTGTGTTGACTCCAACACATAAGCTAATAATAGTTTTTTGTGGGTTGAAATAAGTAGGGCTGCATCAGGTGGGGTTCAAAAATCTAGGTTTCCATTAGAAAGGGTTAGAGGTGTTAAGGGTAAGTTTTGAGTGGGTTTAGGTGTAAAGGTAGGTTTTAGGTGGGTTAAGGTTAGGGTAGGTTTTGAGTGGGTGTAGGTGTAAAGTTTTAGGTGTAAGGGTTAGTTTTAAGTGGGTTTAGGTGTAAGGGTAGGTTTTAAGTGGGTTAAGGTTAGGGTAGGTTTTGAGTGGGTGTAGGTGTAAAGTTTTAGGTGTAAGGGTTAGTTTTAAGTGGGTTTAAGTGTAAAGGTAGGTTTTAAGTGGGTTAAGGTTAGGGTAGGTTTTGAGTGGGTGTAGGTGTAAAGTATTAGGTGTAAAGGTTAGTTAAGTGTGTTTAGGTGTAAGGGTAGGTTTTAAGTGGGTTAAGGTTAGGGTAGGTTTTGAGTGGGTATAGGTGTAAAGTTTTAGGTGTAAGGGTAAGTTTTGAGTGGGTTTAGGTGTAAGGGTAGGTTTTAAATGGGTTAAGGTTAGGGTAGGTTTTGAGTGGGTGTAGGTGTAAAGTTTTAGGTGTAATGGTTAGTTTTAAGTGGGTTTAGGTGTAAGGGTAGGTTTTAAGTGGGTTTAGGTTAGGGTAGTTTCTGAGTGGGTGTAGATGTAAAGGTAGGTTTTGAGTGTGTTTAGATATCAGGGTTAAGGTTAGGATTAGGGTTAGGTGCAGTCCATCATAGTCAGGTGGGGTTCAACATGTGAGTTTAAAATGAAAAGGGTTTTAGGTGTGAGGGGTAGGTTTAGAGTGGGTTTCGGTGCAGTCAATCTTCAAGAAGAGATATGTAAAGTGTAAGTCAATTCCAAAAATAGAAAAAAGTAAATAAAAATAGAACAGATAACTGCACCGATAACTCACGTCTCATTGAGGCCTCTAGGATACATTGTGTCAAGGCGTTTCATCCAGAGCTTTTCCGCCCTCAGGCGGTCACTCAAGGACCAAAACAGACTCGCCTGTAGGCCCAAAAAGCGTAAGGAAGTCAGCCCGTGGGACATAAAGTGCTGGACCAGATATCTGCGTTTTTCGACTTTATGAGTGATACAATATACATGTTGGTATATCCGATTACATAGTTCGTTCTTTGTCTGTCCCACGTACTGTTTACGACACTTGACACAAAATATCAAATACACGCAATTGGACACTCGAGAGTGCAACAGATGTTGCAGGCGAAAGATTCGACCCGTGGACCTGCTCTTGACGAGCTTCTGGGGAGCAAAATATTTAAGGGAGCTGCTTCTACTTCTAGCAGGCGGAGTGGGTAGTTTGCTGCGTACTAGAAGATCTTTAAGATTTTGGTTTCTTTTAAAAGCTGCAATCGGTTTGTGTTTCTGCAAAAAGTTAGAATTAAATAGAAATTTTTCAAAATTAGCTTTCACCGCTAAATTAAGCTGTATACTTTGATCCGAATAATGTGCCACTAGAGGAATTATTTTATCTTTGGGTGTCGATTCCCCGGGTTTCGGTTGTCTGGGGTCACGAAAAGTTTTAAGAATCTGGCGTAGGAAAGATCTGGAGTAGCCGCGTTTGCGTAAAGCTGAGAAAAGGGTTTTTGTGGCGTTCAAAAAAGACGACGACTCAGAACAGATACGGTGAAATCTGAGAAGTTGGGATTTCACTATACCCCGAAAAGTATGCTTCGGGTGAAAACTCCGTCTATGTAAAAGCGAGTGAGTATCTGTTTCTTTGAAGTAAACCCGAAAGTCCAAACAACCGGTCTCTGAGAATTTTGGCCCCTTATATGTCGTAACATCTAAGAAATTCACTTCTCGAAAATCGAGCGTGTGCTTAATTTTGATAGATTTCTGATGGTTATTTAAATGTTGCGTGAAAGCCAAAAACTCATCTCTGGAGTGGGTCCAAACTCCCCAAATGTCATCAAGAAATCGAAAGTAAAGGAAAGGCCTGAGAGAGTAAGAAGATAACGCCGACTCCTCCCACTGCGCCATGAAAATATTTGCGTACGAGGGTGCGAAGGTTTTCCCCATCGCAGTCCCTTTTGTTTGTAGGTAGAATTTAGACTCAAATTCAAAGTCGTTTTTTGTCAAATTGATTTCTAAAAGTTTAAGTATGTAATCGTTCGGACGATTCGGATCGGGGTATTTTTCAAAACATTTCTTGACAGCCTCCACACCAACATCGGTTTCGATGTTAGTGTAGAGGCTGTCTATGTCAATGGTAAACAAAAACGCATTTTGTGGAATTTGGAGTCGGCTAATCTTCTCGAGGAAATCACACGTGTCCTTAATGTAACTGGCGTGTTTCTGCGAAAGTGGGTTAAGAAAGAACTCAATGTACTCCGCGGTGAAGTACGTCTCACTATTACAGTCGGAAACTATGGGACGCCCAGGTGGAATTTCATGAGGTTTACTCCAAGATTCCGGGCCTTTGTGGATTTTTGGGAGTAAGTAAAACCTCCTGGGTCTGGGGTTCCCATCCCCCAGGAGGTATTCCTTCTGTTTTGGGCTAATGATCTTTTGGTGACACATTTCCTCGAGTAAATTTTTAATCTCTCTCGCCGTTTGGAGATAAATGGGTCTGTCCAGGGGTCGATAATATTCTTTCGCATCGAGCTGTCGATGACCCTCCCATAAATATTGGGCCCTATCTAAAATTACGATCGCGTTACCTTTATCGGCTGGTTTTATGACAATGTTCGTGTTGTTACTTAACTCCCTAAGTGCTTTTTTCTCCCCTCGTGTTAAATTGTGACACACATCCAGTCCCCAGTTGAGGTGACGATAAGCGTATAAATCTGCTCTAACTATTTGTCTTATATTCTTCGGTAAACTAGACAAAGATGGTGTCCATTCAGAGGGGCCTGTAAATGGGAGTTTCTTTTTTGGAGTTTTTTACCCTCAAAATAAGATTCAAGCTGGAGTCGGCGGTGGTATGCTTGTAGATCACCTAAGAGTTCTGTCTTTTTCGTCTTAAAACCAGTCGGTGTAGGAATAAAAGTAAGTCCTTTAGAGAGTAAAGCACGCTGATCGGAAGATAGAATGAACGTTTTAGATAGATTAACTATGAGGTTATCTACGCCTGGTGTTCGGCTAAAGTTAATGGGTAGTTTAAAAACATGGCCCAATGTAAAAGCATCGATTTTGCGGTGGAGGGCTTCCAGTGAATGCCATCCCTTTCCACCTCGAATTTCTCAGAACTCGGGAGGGAGGGGATACAATCGCAGTGTTTCTGGATGTAAACATTAATGTCCTCCAGCATTAGTTGTTCCGAGATCGGGAGGGCTCTAGAAAAATTGATCTCAGGAACAAAAATTTCTGCGTTCGGAAACCTGTCTCGAGCTGTTTTGATCAAAGTTTGGAGTTCCCTGATCGCCCTAATTTTAAGTCTTTGTTGGCGATTATTGAGTCCAAAAGATAAAATTATTCTCTCTGGAAGTTCCAGAATCTGCGCCCTTTGAATTAGGTTTGAAGCATGATGGAATTTCGCACCCGGAAAGGCGTCTACTTGTAAGTCAGTGTTTTGGAACTTCGGGAGCCTGGCGACGTTAGAATCGCCCAAGATCAAATTTTTCTTACTGATCTTCAAACGCCACTCTGAATTCTTTTTAGTTGTGTTCGCG